>NC_142674.1:2458771-2513771 GCF_964200805.1 Pocillopora damicornis
TAATCCAATTACATTGAAATACAAAACGACTGACAAAATAGTTTTATGGGCAAAAATCTCGTGTTCGTCATGTGACCCGGCCCTGTCCGTGCATTACAACGTCAATCATCATCAAGATAGCACGCGTGATCAGCATGTGAACACCTCATTGGATCACAGTTAGTTGTCATGGTGTTGAGGGCCCAATGACCTCTGGGTACTATTGCGCAATTTTTCCATTTTGTGGCGGAGGAAAAAAAAAAAAAAACGACAAAAAAACAAAGGCATTTTAAGACTGGGCTACCACAGGTATCCCAGTAAAAACAAAGGCATTTTATGACTGGGCTACCACAGGTATCCCAGTAAAAACAAAGGCATTTTATGACTGGGCTACCACAGGTATCCCAGTAAAAAAACTAGACCCTGTGAGCAGGGTAACTGGGATACCTGGATGGTACTGGATCCGTGGAATCAAGTGTAGTGATACTACGCGTGTCGGACTAGTATACTGAAATAGTGAGCTCAAGTCTGGCCAAGGGCATACACCTGTCTCAAAACATAGGCATGCTATGCATGCAAGAGTTATTTTTTCTAGGGTGGCTGGATTACTTGAAACATTGTAAGTGGTCTACGTTCTTACAAAAGGAAAGAAGATTATTAACGCGGGAAAGAATGAAAATGTCGAATTACCTCACACACAGGTATTTTGTGGTAGATTATGTGTGTTGTACGAATAAATGTAACCAAAAATAAACTGTATTTGTGCCACGGATACCTGTTAGTACAAAATGTAGACAGCAGACTGCAGACCGGATACAAAATATAGACTGCAGAGTGGGTAAAATATGCAGACTGAGAATCTGAAGAGTTTTTACGTCTGGTATATAATAACATGTCATCTTACAGCTTACCGAGCGTCACGCAATCGCTTTTCCGCGATCAGCCTTCACGATAATTTGCACAATTGTGGAAAATTCCTGGCCCATTTCTTGATGAAAATCGATCGTAATATTATTTCAAGCCTTCAACATAGTCTTCTTACTTTGCGCGCGAGTTGGTTGGTGTGATGTCTGTACAGACTTTACCAGTGTAATAAAAGTAGATGACGTGAATAATAGTGATGGTAAAGCAAGCTTAAAACGGCAACAATCGCCAGAAACTACAACGGATACACAGGGTATGAGTAAGTTTTATTGATTTTACGAGAAAAATCTTCATATTTCGAAATACTTATCGTTGTAAATCGACCATATTTCGTTCCCTATACTATTCCTGATAACGTGTTCAAATTTTCAACGGTTCCTAGAATAACTTACTCTGAGTCACACAACGCGTGGCGCGTTCGTGAATTAATCGTTGGCTCTTTCTCGAGACGTGACCTTGGGTCGCCTGTGACAAGACAATTGCGTAAACAATACTTGACATAATAACATTATACACAAAAAACACGGGATTTTGGATCATGTATTTATTAAAAAAGAATATCCATACAACTGCAATGAAAGCAAACATAAGATTCACCTTTCTGATCGTGAAATTAATACCATTCGCACTGTTATCGTAGCTACGTTCCCTGGCATCAAGTGAATCCAACATGGCGTCTTTCTTCACAAGCAGTTTGCATCCATTTGAATTTTGTTCTTCAGTCTCACGGTTACCGCTCAATAACATTTTTTTGTGTGGATTGGCCGCGAACAATACGACTTGTGTATGCATCTATAAGTATTTTGAGCGTTTGCCCCATAATGCTCCAGATGATCGTAATCCAATTACATTGAAATACAAAACGACTGACAAAATAGTTTTATGGGCAAAAATCTCGTGTTCGTCATGTGACCCGGCCCTGTCCGTGCATTACAACGTCAATCATCATCAAGATAGCACGCGTGATCAGCATGTGAACACCTCATTGGATCACAGTTAGTTGTCATGGTGTTGAGGGCCCAATGACCTCTGGGTACTATTGCGCAATTTTTCCATTTTGTGGCGGAGGAAAAAAAAAAAAAAACGACAAAAAAACAAAGGCATTTTAAGACTGGGCTACCACAGGTATCCCAGTAACTAGACCCTGTGAGCAGGGTAACTGGGATACCTGGATGGTATCGGATCCTTGGAATCAAGTGTAGTGATACTACGGGTGTCAGACTAGTTTACTGAAATAGTGCGCTCAAGTCTGGCCAGGGACATACACCTATTTCAAAACATAAGCATGCTATGCATGCAAGAGTTACTTTTTTGTAGGGTGGGTGGATTACTTGAAACATTGTGAGTGATGTCTACATTCTTACAAAAGGAGAGAAGAATATTAATGTGGGAAAGAACAAAAATGTCGAATTACCTCACTCACAGGTATTTTGTGGTAGATTATGTGTGTTTTACGAATAAATGTAACCAAAAATAAACTGTATTGGTGCCACGGATACCTGTTAGTACAAAATGCAGACAGCAGACTGCAGACCGGATACAAAATATAGACTGCAGAGTGGGTACAAAATGCAGACTACGAATCTGAAGAGTTTTTACGTCTGGTATATAATAACATGTCATCTTACAGCTTACCGAGCGTCACGCAATCGCTTTTCTGCGATCCGCCTTCACGATTATTTGCACTATTGTGGAAAATTCCTGGCCCATTTCTTGATGAAAATCGATCGTAATATAATTTCAAGCCTTCAACATAGTCTTCTCACTTTGCGTGCGAGTTGGTTGGTGTGATGTCTGTACAGATTTTACCAATGTAATAAAAGTAGATGACGTGAATAACAGTGATGGTAAAGCAAGATTAAAACGGCAGAAATCGCCAGAAACTGGAGACATTGGCATACTTGGCATACAAGACATACAAGGCATTCAATGCTTTCATGGCTTTCAAGCGTTCGCGATTCTGTCCGATCCAAAATTACCGCTCAATAACATCTTTTTGTGTGGATTGGCCGCGAACAATACGACTTGCGTATGCGTCTATAAGTATTTTGAGCGTTTGCCCCATAATGCTCCAGATGATCGTAATCCAATTACGTTGAAATACAAAACGACTGACAAAATAGTTTTATGGGCAAAAATCTCGTGTTCGTCATGTGACCCGGCCCTGTCCGTGCATGACAACGTCAATCATCATCAAGATAGCACGCGTGATCAGCATGTGAACACCTCATTGGATCACAGTTAGTTGTCATGGTGTTGAGGGCCCAATGACCTCTGGGTACTATTGCGCAATTTTTCCATTTTGTGGCGGAGGAAAAAAACAAAAAAAACAAAACAAAAAAAAGACGACAAAAAAACAAAGGCATTTTATGACTGGGCTACCACAGGTATCCCAGTAAAAAGACGACAAAAAAAAAAAGGCATTTTATGACTGGGCTACCACAGGGAAGGCGTCCAGCATTGATAGGAATATTTCAGAGGGATTTGAGTCGTTTTTAAACCCGATCAGACGATATCTAGGTGATCAGTTTTCCAAAATCAGATAAGGCTATAGATCAATCCTTTCGATTGGCCAGTTTGCTCCTCTTTGTTGCCGATTTCTTTCACAGTGTAGTCTTTTAAGTGCTGAGGTATTTATGACTAGGGAAAATTTCGGCAAAAGAAAACGGAATTTTGTCCATAAGATGTCCACAACACATGCTATTTTTTAATCATTGTTTGGTTGCCATGTGAACTTTAATATATTTTACATTTAAAATATATTAAAGTTGACACGGCAACCAGGTGGACAATAAGACATGGTTTGATGCTTCTCTGGTATACAGATTTAATGAATGTAACCGAAGGAGTTACAATTCATATACCAAACGTTTCGACACTCCTGTCTAGTGCCTTCATCAGGGGTGATCTAAACGCTGCAAACAAGAGGTCCTTTCATATGGTCACTAATTAGCTACCTTTTTGTGACGGCTTATGTCCACGTTTGTATGGTTTACTTAAATGTATTAACCGGTAATTCCTTTGATACCCATTGTTTCTTTTGATAATTCTTCGACTTACGCAATTTCTGGCTCTCTTGCGAAAATTTTGTCGCCTGTTGTTCGGAATACTGATTACACTATCAAAAATTCCTGCGAATTTGAGGATTTCATAAGAGATAAGACTCTTAACGCTTGTGGAGAATTAGTATCTTTCGCCGTTGTTTCGCTCTTCGCTAAAATCCCAGTTGATCTTGCCGTTAAGGTTGCGGAGGAGAGACTCAGAGAAGATGCTTCCTTAGGACAAAGAACTTATTTGCCTGTGGAGGATATTATTCATCTGCTGTCTTTTTGCCTCGAAACCACGCTATTTGTATATAACGACACCTACTATCAACAAGTTTTTGGTAGAGCTATGGGTTCGCCCGTCTCTGCTGTCATTGCCAACCTGGTAATGGAGACGTGGAACAAAGAGCCTTAGCCACTTCGCTGGTTAAACCCTTTTTCTGGAAACGATATGTCGATGATGTTATTTCTGCGGTATTCGGAATTGAAGCGGAGAGCCTCCTATCGCATTTTAATTCAGTAGAGCCGTCGATCCAATCCACCCTCGAGCGTGATAAGGATAGACATTTGCCCTTTCTTGATTTAAATGTTTCCAGAGGGGTTCAGGGTAATTTAGAGACAAGTGTCTACTGTAAACCTACCTACACCGACAAATACCTCGCTTTCGATTCTCACCACCCTATTTGCCATAAAAAGTCTGTAGCCAAAACTTTACTCAGGAGGGCTAACTGTTTACCATCTTCTCTCGATTCGAAGGCTGAGGGGAGAAAATATGTTTCTTATGCCCTAAAGGCAAATGGCTATAGAAAAGCCTTTATCCGTAACTGCCAAAAACCAGTTACAACTAGTAACTCTCTTGATTAAAGGAAACCAGCAACTGGTTTTGCTGTTATTCCTTACATTCAGGGTGTTACGGAACCCATCAAGAGAATTTTGAAAAGCCACAACGTTAAAGTTGCTCAAAAACCTTTCTAGACTTTGGGGCATATTTGCGCCAAACTTAAGGATCCTGTCACGAAAGAACAACGAACCGACGCCATTTATTCTATTCCTTGCAATGACTGTGACAACAAATACATCGGACAGGTCAAACGTCAGTTTGGTACACGTTTGAAAGAGCATCAAAAAGCGGTTATCTTTTGCAAAAAGGAAAATTCAGCTTTATCGGAGCACACATGGCTAACCAACGATACAATTGGGTGGGATAATTCTAAAATTATCACCACTAATCGGCGTTACCACTAGCGCCTTTGTTTGGAGGCCTTTAAATCGTGTCGATAGCGGCTTGCTTCCTGACGCCTATTTACACCTCGTCAGTTAAAAAGGCAGCTAATTAGCGATCATAGAAAAGAACCTCTTGTTGGAGCGTTTAGATCACCCCTGATGAAGGCACTAGACAGGAGTGTCGAAACGTTGGGTCTATGGATTGTAACTTCTTCGCTTACATTCATTAAATCTGTAAACCAGAGAAGCATCAAACCATGTCTTACTGTTTAGCCATTTTAAACCACGTGACCTCATAGCTTAAAAGGTCCATAGGAGAGCACGTAAACCAGCGTAATTTTTACAGCAAACCAAATCACTCCGTATAATTGACAGAGTAGCTCATGTTTACAACTGACCAAATTAGTGCGTGCAAGAAATGCAAACTGCGGACAACGAGATCTATCTTTTCCTTTTTTTCAGGAACAACCTGGGTGCAAGAGATTGTCTGGCAAATACTTAACGATGGAAAAATCAGCGAAGAAAGGGTGGAAAGTCGCTATCCCTTTTTGGAAAAAAGTCAGCTCTTCGATAGGCCTGGAGAGGAGTCAGACGAGAAGAAGGTCTCCGTGACTTCTCGGGCCAGTCCCCGCTTAATTAAGTCACATCTTCCTTATCATGTGATTCCAAAGAGTAAAGAGGGGAGCAAAAGAAGCAAGTATATTTACGTGGCAAGAAATCCAAGAGACGTTGCTGTTTCATATTATCACTTCGTCCTTAACTTTGGCCCTAGCAGTTACTTTAAAGGGACGTGGGAGTTCTTTGTAAAGTTGTTTCTTGAGGGCAAAAGTAAGGATTTTATTTGTTGGAAATGGTTTTCGCTGTAGGCTAAGCGGAAGTTTTACGGCATTGCGAGCTCGCCTCCTACTGTATCTGCAAGTTCGCCACTTGAGGAAAAACAAGTTCGCTCCCACCTTTATCAGTTCGCCCCCAAATCTTTCAAAGGTATGATGATTTCGACAGCAAAACAATGCTTTCTGCCTTAAGGAAACGTGTTGAACGATTTAGTTTCTAAAGAAATTGTGGGGCTGCTTTGGTATGGTAGTATATAACAAGAAAGTTTATTTGTTTTTATCAACTGAGTTGATAATGTAAATTGGCCACCGTAAAGAGTTTCAAAGCTCACTTTTCGCACGTTAGCCCTTCGTCGGAGCAAAAGACAAACCATTTGCCATTGCGATTGCTCTAACAAAGGGCTAACGAGCCAAACGTCAGCTTTGAAACTCTTTACGGTGGCCAATTTATATACCACTCGGTTGATAAAACAAAAATTATCTTGGAAGGTCTAAGCGCGAGCTGGGAAAGGTGGGTGCAAACCTGTGTCACTTCAGGGGGCGAACTCGCAAGGGAAGGTAGGAGAGCGAACTTCCAATGGGGTGAAACTTCCATAAACCGTTAGATATCTGTGATTAAATGAAACGATTGTAAATTTGAATCATTTTCTGCAGATTCATATGGCTTTTGGTCTGATCACGTGTTGCCCTGGTGGAAACACAGAGATGAACCTCACGTCTTATTTCTCAAATATGAAGATTTAAAGAAGGTCAGCTATTTTCATGCTTTACTCATCTTTGTTTTAGTTGGACTACAAACACATAAGATCAACCTTCACTAGTCCGACCATTATAACGCGAATCCGAGACTGTTATCAGTAAGGGAGCGAATACTGTGCAACAGTAAACCCCTGTAAATAAATAGTGAGTAGTTGCACAAGTCTAAACTTGTAATGATTTCCATAAAAACCCATTTACCTTTCAGGATCTTTGTGGTAACGTTCGACTAATCAGCGAATTTCTCGAGAAGCCACTTTCAGATGAAATGATCCGCAAAATCGCCCACCAGTGTACGTTTGCGGAAATGAAGAAAAACTCCAACTCTTATGTCATTTCGGCATATGCTACAAAACCAAACTTGCTTCGCAAGGGTCAGATTGGAGACTGGAAGAGCGTCTTCAGTGAAGAATTAAACAAGCAATTTGAAGAAACGTTCTTGACGAAATTGAACGGGACAGGACTGCATTTTGACACAGAATAACGAACATTGATTGGTTTTCAACTTGAAAATCGATTCCTTGTAAAATTCATTTTAGTAATGTAGTGCTTTTATTTGCAATTCCTCAAGCTATTGCGTAGCTAAGCAAAGCAATCTCTTTTCTGTGAAGCTTCAGACGGGCACGGATGAAAAGTAATATGGGTGTGGTAGAGTGACCTAAAGTTTGTACGAGGAGAGAAAGCGAAAACGTTAATCTCATTCCCAGATCCTACCATTTAACTGCAACTGAAAAGTCGGACTTTACAACCACTTGGCCGTGGAGAGTCTGGATACGAGACTACGAAAACGTAGAGGGTGGGGAGGGGGGGGGGAAGAGGTTATTGGGGAGAAAGGAGGAAAATCTCCACCCTACCCATCCCCTAAAGCTTATGAGAAGAAATCTTTGGCCGCGGACGTCAAACAACAGTACATTTTTCCGCCACCAATAGTGTTTCTCCTATGGCAGCTTCTTCAGGATCTTGATGATCTTGTTTTACAAACAGAACGAGAAGAACTTCAACTCCACTGAGAGCTACGAAGGCTCGTGGCATGTAAAACGCTGGAGGGTACAGTCCGAAACTGCTCGCTACGAATTCAGCCGACGGAATATCACTGGTATCAGAATACCGATAAAGATGAAAGACCAGTTCATTTTCTATCACTAAGGGAGGGAGGGCTGGGAGGATCAACCCAGTCCCCCCCTAAGGCTCTTAATAAAATAAAATAATAAAGTAACAAATTAAAAAATTACGGCCAGTGCGAAACCTTGCTCCATGAAATAAGAACATCATTCCCCCCCTCCTCCACTCCTTTCGTGCTTCGTCAGGAGAGGCAGACGTGGCAGAACTCATTCAACGCATTAAGGAGGGAGAGTGTTGCGTGACTACTTTTACAGCGGTCACGAGAAAAACAAAAGAAGGAGCGTACGTAAGTGTTGTGCAACAGTGCACACGTTACATATATCTTTTACTGACGTAATATACAATAGAGGCATCTGAAAAGTCATCGGTGACATCCGGAAAGGCGCCAAGAAGAATTCTATTCACGTTTCGTAACTAAACAATAGCGTTGTGAGGCCGAAATGTAAGTTACACCTCACTAATTAAAAAGTTAAGCAATTTTCTAAAAGCTTTGACTAGCACCATATTATTCATTGTGAAATTAATCAACGGAGGCATTGGGAAGGCATCGATGACACCGGGAAAGGCATCAACAAGAATGATATTTACGTTATGTAACTTGTTGTGTATTTACGTTATGTAACTTGTTGTGCACTTTTGAAAATTGCTTAACATTTTATTTGACGGAGTGTACTGTTCAGCGTTACAACACGTTTGTTTTCTGCAACTACCAATGATCTGTCTGTATTAGTGAAGCATTAAAGTTGTTTCACTGCTGACCACTTAATCGTATTTCGGTCTTTTTTCCTTCCTCCTCTCGTCGCCAGTGGTGTAGTATCTCCCCGACGATGTCGGAACATTTCACAGTCATTCAAGAAAAGGAAGGAGAGTTCTTTGCACCACGACAAGCTTTGATTCATGGCGTACGATTATCATTTTATGCGCCCAACATTGATAAAGACTTTGAGAGGGACTTGAGTCGTTTTGAAACCCGATCAGAGGATATTTATGTGGTTAGTTTTCCAAAATCAGGTAAGGCTATAGATCGAGATTGGATCACGTTAATTGTGGCAAATTTAACGAGGTAAAATCTCTACGCAGCCAACAATTATGCATGCAATCTTTCGCAGTCATGGGTGAGAAGTTCGCATATGTTTAAAACTTAGCGAAGAAATGCGTACAACGAAAACCAATTTCCGTTACTGACCGAATAAGTGCGTGAAACTGACAACAGTCGCAGCCATATTAAGTTTCTCAGGAGGGGTAAGTTTCTATAGAAATTTAAGAGCTGCGTCAGTGAGGGGCATAACAGAATAATTTGGTTTTATCAACTGAGTTCATAATGTCGATTGGCCATCGTAAAGAGTTTATAGAGCTGCCGTTTCGAAAGTTAGCCCTTCGCTCGAACGAGGGAATCAGCTTTACGATTAACTAGACCCTGTGAGCGGGGTAACTGGGATACCTGGATGGTACTGGATCCTTGGAATCAAGTGTAGTGATACTACGGGTGTCGGATTAGTATACTGAAATAGTGCGCTCAAGTCTGGCCAAGGGCATACACCTATTTCAAAACATAGGCATGCTATGCATGCAAGAGTTACTTTTTTGTAGGGTGGGTGGATTACTTGAAACATTGTGAGTGATGTCTACATTCTTACAAAAGGAGAGAAGAATATTAATGTGGCAAAGAACGAAAATGTCGAATTACCTCACTCACAGGTATTTTGTGGTAGATTATGTGTGTTTTGCGAATAAATGTAACCAAAAATAAACTGTATTGGTGCCACGGATACCTGTTATATAATAACCTACTATCAACAAGTTTTTGGTACAGCTATGGGTTCACCCGTCTCTGCTGTCATTGCCAACCTGGTAATGGAGACGTGGAACAAAGGGCCTTAGCCACTTCGCCGGTTAAACCCTTTTTCTGGAAACGATATGTCGATGATGTTATTTCTGCGGTATTCGGAATTGAAGCGGAGCGCCTCCTATCGCATTTTAATTCAGTAGAGCCGTCGATCCAATCCGCCCTCGAGCGTGACAAGGATAGACATTTATCCTTTCTTGATTTAAATGTGTCCAGAGGGGTTTAGGGTAATTTAGACACAAGCGTCTACTGTAAACCTACCTACACCGACAAATACCTCGCTTTCGATTCTCATCACCCTATTTGCCATAAAAAATCTGTAGCCAAAACTTTACTCAGGAGGGCTAACTGTTTACCATCTTCACTCGATTCGAAGGCTGGGGAGAGAAAATATGTTTCTTATGCCCTAAAGGCAAATGGCTCTACAAAAGCTTTTCTCCGTAACTGCCAAAAACCAGTTACAACTAGTAACTCTCTTGATTAAAGGGAACCAGCAACTGGTTTTGCTGTTATTCCTTACATTCAGGGTGTTACGGAACCCATCAAGAGAATTTTGAAAAGCCACAACGTCAAAGTTGCTCAAAAACCTTTCTAGACTTTGGGGCATATTTGCGCCAAACCTAAGGATCTTGTCACGAAAGAACAACGAACCGACGCCATTTATTCTATTCCTTGCAATGACTGTGACAACGAATACATCGGACAGGTCAAACGTCAGTTTGGTACACGTTTGAAAGAGCATCAAAAAGCGGTTATCTTTTGCAAAAAGGAAAATTCTGCTTTATCGGAGCACACATGGCTAACCAACGATACAATTGGGTGGGATAATTCTAAAATTATCACCACTAATCGGCGTTACCACTAGCGCCTTTGTTTGGAGGCCTTTAAATCGTGTCGATAGCGGCTTGCTTCCTGACGCCTATTTACACCTCGTCAGTTAAACAGGCAGCTAATTAGCGATCATAGAAAAGAACCTCTTGTTGGAGCGTTTAGATCACCCCTGATGAAGGCACTAGACAGGAGTGTCGAAACGTTGGGTCTATGGATTGTAACTTCCTCGCTTACATTCATTAAATCTGTAAACCAGAGAAGCATCAAACCATGTCTTACTGTTTAGCCATTTTAAACCACGTGACCTCATAGCTTAAAAGGTCCATAGGAGAGCACGTAAACCAGCGTAATTTTTACAGCAAACCAAATCACTCCGTATAATTGACAGAGTAGCTCATGTTTACAACTGACCAAATTAGTGCGTGCAAGAAATGCAAACTGCGGACAACGAGATCTATCTTTTCCTTTTTTTCAGGAACAACCTGGGTGCAAGAGATTGTCTGGCAAATACTCAACGATGGACAAATCAGCGAAGAAAGGGTGGAAAGTCGCTATTCCTTTTTGGAAACAAGTCAGCTCTTCGATAGGCCCGGAGACGAGTCAGACGAGCAGAAGGTCTCCGTGACTTCTCGGCCCAGTCCCCGCTTAATTAAGTCACATCTTCCTTATCATGTGATTCCAAAGAGTAAAGAGGAGAGCAAAAGAAGCAAGTATATTTACGTGGCAAGAAATCCAAGAGACGTTGCTGTTTCATATTATCACTTCGTCCTAAGCTTTGGCCCTAGCAGTTACTTTAAAGGGACGTGGGAGTTCTTTGTAAAGTTGTTTCTTGAGGGCAAAAGTAAGGATTTTTATTCGTTGGAAATAGTTTTCGCTGTAAGCTAAGCGGAAGTTTGACGGCATTGCGAGCTCGCCTCCTACTATCTCTGCAAGTTCGCCACTTGAGTAAAAACAAGCTCGCTCCCACCTTTATCAGTTTGCCACCAAATCTTTCAAAGGTACGGTGATTTCGACAGCAAATCAATGCTTTCTGCCTTAAGGGAACGTGTTGAACGATTTAGTTTCTAAAGAAATTGTGGGGCTGCTTCGGTTTGGTAGTATATAACAAGAAAGTTTATTTGTTTTTATCAACTGAGTTGATAATGTAAATTGGCCACCGTAAAGAGTTTCAAAGCTCACGTTTCGCGCGTTAGCCCTTCGTCAGAGTAAAAGACAAGCCATTTGCCATTCGCTCTGACAAAGGGCTAACGCGCGAAACGTCAGCTTTGAAACTCTTTACGGTGGCCAATTTACATTATCAACTCGGCTGATAAAACAAAAATTATCTTGAAAGGTTTAGAGGCGAGCTGGAAAAGGTAGGTGCAAACCTAGCCTGTGTCACTTCAGGGGGCGAACTCGCAAGGGAAGGTAGGAGAGCGAACTTCCAATGGGGTGAAACTTCCATAAACCGTTAGATATCTGTGATCAAATGAAATGATTGTAAATTTGAATCATTTCCTGCAGATTCATGTGGCTTTTGGTCTGATCACGTGTTGCCCTGGTGGAAACACAGAGATGAACCTCACGTCTTATTTCTCAAATATGAAGATTTAAAGAAGGTCAGCTATTTTCATGCTTTACTCATATTTGTTTTAGTTGGACTACAAACACATAAGATCAACCTTCACTAGTCCGACCATTATAACGCGAATCCGAGACTGTTATCAGTAAGGGAGCGAATACTGTGCAACCGTAAACCCCTGTAAATAAATAGTGAGTAGTTGCACAAGTCTAAACTTGTATTGATTTCTATAAAAACCCATTTACCTTTCAGGATCTTTGTGGTAACGTTCGACTAATCAGCGAATTTCTCGAGAAGCCACTTTCAGATGAAATGATCCGCAAAATCGCCCACCAGTGTACGTTTGCGGAAATGAAGAAAAACTCCAACTCTTATGTCATTTCGGCATATGCTACAAAACCAAACTTGCTTCGCAAGGGTCAGATTGGAGACTGGAAGAGCGTCTTCAGTGAAGAATTAAACAAGCAATTTGAAGAAACGTTCTTGACGAAATTGAACGGGACTGGACTGCATTTTGACACAGAATAACAAACATTGATTGGTTTTCAACTTGAAAATCGATTCCTTGTGAAATGCATTTTAGTAATGTAGTGCTTTTTTTCGCAATTCTTCAAGCTATTGCGTAGCTAAGCAAAGCAATCTCTTTTCTGTGAAAGGGGCACGGATGAAGAGTAATATGGGTGTGGTAGAGTGACCTAAAGTTTGTACGAGGAGAGAAAGCGAAAACGTTAATCTCGTTCCCAGATCTCCTACCATTTAACTGCAACTGAAAAGTCGGACTTTACAATCGCTTGGCCATGGAGAGTCTGGACACGAGACTACGAAAACGTAGAGGGTGGGGAGGGGGGGGGGGGGGAAAGAGGTTATTGGGGAGAAAGGAGGAAAATCTCCACCCTACCCATCCCCTAAAGCTTATGAGAAGAAATCTTTGGCCGCGGACGTCAAACAACAGTACATTTTTCCTCCTCCCATGGCAGCTTCTCCAGGATCTTGATGATCTTGTTTTACAAACAGAACGAGAAGAACTTCAACTCCACTGAGAGCTACGAAGGCTCCTGGCATGTAAAACGCTGGAGGGTACAGTCCGAAACTGTTCGCTACGAATTCAGCCGACGGAATATCACTGGTATCAGAATACCGATGTAGATAAAAGACCAGTTCATTTTCTATCACCAAGGGAGGGAGGGCTGGGAGGATTTTGGTCGTGTCACGATAAAATCAACCCAATCCCCCCCAGGCTCTTTGATATTCTTATGACCTCCCACCCTCCCCCCCTTACTGACAGTTAATTGGCAGTCAACCTTCTTTAGTCCCATCTCTTTATACTCTGTTAGTGACGACTGATTCCCCCCCCCCCCTTCGTTCCCACCAAAATCCATACCATCTCCTCAAGTCTTCGGCGTAGTCGGAAAAAGGGAACACAGATGAAGACGGACTTTTATTCGTCGCTTTCGGTGGACGGGAGTGTAAAATTGGTGAATTGACAGACCAGATGGTGGGATACAGCTTAACAACAAAACAAACACATCGTGATGGAGTGCTTGTGCCAAAGGTAAACAATGACAGTATCAGAATCTAATCTGTCCTTGTTTATTGATGTCATTGCAATGTCAAAGTAGGTTTAGTCTGGGTACTAGACAATTATGAATAGACATTCATAATAATAGACATAGAATAGAACGTAAGAAGTCACGCTGTAGCGCCTGTCAGTCTCGTATTCATGTAACAGGTGCGTCGTTGGGGATTGTTTTGGCTACGCAGCTGAGTTTACATATATTGTTGGGTCAGTAAATAAATCTCTGTTGATTCTAATTTCATCTTTCCACCGCAGTGCAAATGTGTGAATTTTCATATATCTAAAATCTCCATTCACTCGGATGTTTATTTGTACCCAATTCATTGACCAGCTCCCAGTTGGCTTGTTAGCTCAATTGGTAGAGCGCTGCACCGGTATCGCAGAGGTCATGGGTTCAAATCCCGTACGGGCCTGAAATTTTTTTCAGGTCCTACTTACAACTACTCGTTTCAGTAGTGTTCTTAGCTGCGAGGATCTTCTAATTTCATCTTTCCACCGCAGTGCAAATGTGTGAATTTTCATATATCTAAAATCTCTGTTGATTTTTTTCACTTCTCACTCATATTTTGGACGTGGAACAATGCCATACGCTACACTATATGCAACATCTCTTTTCTCGATTGTCAATTTCGGAAAAATGAAAAGCTACCTACAAAAATTTCGTTCTCGATTTCTATATTTTTAGAGTCATTTATAAGTTTGTATCCACAGCCTAAGATAAGAAATTTAAAATTTCCATCAGCTGTAGTTCTTTTATCGTTTATTGTATATATTCAATTGCACCCATTTCACGTGAAAAAAAGGCAAGTAGGAAAACACTGAGCTTCGAGAAACAGCCAATTTAAGGTTAATGTGTTTACCATGCTTAAATATTTATAATCAAGGCCACTCGCTTACGGAGACCTTTTTTAAAAGATCTAGACGTTAAAATAATTCTGTTTTCTGTTCGAAGTGTTTTTTCTGATTCAATTTAACAAATGCCCTCGGGATGAAAACTTAACGTCCGAAACGATCTGCAAGTGAAATGTTGTGTAAACGTTCCCGCGAAAGGTACTGCACCCAGACAACTTACATGGAAAAAACTGGCCTCAGCTATCGCACCTAATTTTTTTAAAAAATGTTTAAAACTAAACCAGAGAGCAGCACTGCGAACAGTAGTTGTAAAGTTTTTTTAGTCTCCGACGCGTTTCCTCTAACTGTCGTAGACTTCCTCAGGGAGTTTTACAAGTTAATACTAAACGCCTGTATTTATAAGCCATAGTTAGTGGCTATACGGGAGCCAATGACCATAAACGCTTGACCAGACTTACGAAAGGAACAGGCGAAGTTGCGAAAAATTTGAACATTTTTTGGGGCAAAGTGGTAGAATTATTTGGGGGCCACGGTTTTGGTTTTCTTTTTTTCGTCATGAACGCCACACAGCAAGTTACAAAACGTAAATATAATTCTTTTTGGTGCCTTTCTGGGTGCCACCGATGCCTTTTCCGATGCCTCCATTGTTTATTACAGTTGTAAAAGATATATGTGCAATCAGCACTTTTGAAATATTGCTTAACATTTCATTTAGCAGAGTACACTGTTAACGTTTCGGCTTGACAAGACCTTTGTTTTCCGCAACTATAATTGATATGTCTCTACATGAGGTATTAAACTTGTTTCCCCGCTGACCACTCGTATTTCATTTTTCATAACTGCTATTCTTCCCCCGCTCGTCGCCCGTGATGTAGTAACTCTCGAAATGGTTTATGCACCTGTCAATTGAAACCCCCACCCCCCCCACCCCGGGGAAGTATGGGGCATTGATGGGGGTAACTACGGGTTTTGGCACTTTTTTGTGTCCGAGGGGGTGGGGGATTTGTTGTTTTTTGTTGCATCAGTTTTGCCCGTGGGGTGGGGGATTAGTAAGGTTTTGACATTCGTGGACGAGCGAGGACTGAGGCGAGTGAGTCGCACCCATGTGCTTTAGGCGGATTCAAGATGGACGACATTAAGGTATTGTGTTGATTTATATTTTTTTCTAATTAAACTGAGAGCTCAAGAGTTATTTATTATAGTTTTGAAATCGATAAAGATGAAGTAAATATTCTAAAGATGCAGAATCATCAGATGATCATGACATCTTATGCATCTGTGGAAAGCCAAATATGACAGAGGAAATGATTGGGTGCGACGGGAAAAATTGCAAAATCAAATGGTTTCACTTTTCCTGTGCGGGACTAACTAAGGAGAACGTGCCAGAGGGAGAGTGGCTGTGTGGGGCATGCAGCACTCAGAGCAGGGTCTGAAGGTTGGTTGGGACATTATTTAACATGGTTTGTCCCAGGGGTGGGGGAATTTTTTCACTTTACTTGGGGTTTAGAAAGAAAACAGGGCCCCTATATATGGGGCATTATCACACTTTTTTTCTACTCCAAGGCTAATGCCCCATACTTCCCCGGGGTGGGGGGGGTGGGGGTTTCAATTGACAGGTGCATTAGCGTGACGACAAATGGTTTCGTAAAAACCGAAATGGTTTAGTGTTACAGCAGTTGGTTTAAGCTGTAACCACCAAAAATATAGAAGTGAAATGGACAAATCAAGCTTGAAATGAAACAGTTTATGTGGAGTCTTACGTAACAACCCTTACGTCATTCAGATCGAATTTGGCGCGAAATTCGCCAGAACGATCGCGTTAATGAGGTATTCGCCACGTCGTACACTCGACGTTCAACACAGGAAGAAATTATTTCTGTAGCCTCGTCTACTAGACTCAGCGAGCCTTATTCCGGTAATAGTCATTTTTATGTTTGCCTATTTTCGCTTGTTAGCGAATAAATTTATGCCCTCGTCATCTTACCGCAATATCAGTAAGTAAATGATATTTCGGATGAAACCGTTTTCAGTAGCTTAATAATCAGTTAGTAAAAATGAAAGTAAACTTAAGTTTATATTTCACAATAAAGTCTTTTCTTATCGTTTCAAACCATACGTTTTTTTAATCTCCAATTGTTATAGTTTGTTAAAATTAAGGAAAGCCGCAGCTATCAGAAATTTTATCGTGAGGTCGTAAAGTTTCTAATAGTTGCAGCTTAACCATGTTGGGAGTTCAAATTGCCATTAGTCAGTTTCAAATTGTCCTTTTGTTCTTTTCAGTTTCTTACCGTGAAAACTGCCGTTCTTTGAATAGATAATTCTTACCGTGGTTATTCCTAACCATGGTAAGAATTCTCCATTTTACTACCTCAAGATAATATCAAAATCTGAAACAAAAGGAATGTCAAAAGTACAGATAGAATACATCATTTTACGCGACAGCACACTTACAGTCTAGACAGTCAGAACCATAGCTAGAAAACGTGATAAAGCGATTTATTGCTTTAAGACGACGAAACTACAACTAAAGGGCGCCTAAAAACTATAAAACTATAAAGTTAAAAACTACATAGTTATATATAGTTTATAGAGAAAACTGCTGTACTTTAAATGGAGAATTCTTACTATGGTTAGGCGTGACCATGGTAATGTTAAACGATAAAGATAGAACTATATTTAATCTGAAATATCGTAAGGGTTTCCTTATATTGGTGTTGGGAAAAAGAATGGAAATATTACATTATTTTAAGCCATTCGATACAAAAATTATAATAAGACAGGTTGATTATTTCTTATTCCTTTTGGCGATCTCATCTAAGTACAATTTCTTTCACCTTTTTCTTATCGCGGTTGTGAATTTGGTACGGAAACAGTTGCTCCGTTTCTACGGTGATTAGATCTTGTACTATTTTGTGATAAGCTATGTTTTTAATTATGTCAATTTTCTAGTTGTAAATCTTTCTGGTAAAAGTTAACCTCGCACACACACTCCTGCTTCTTTTACAAATTCTTAGTCAAATTCTTAGTCAAATTCACGATTCCAGAATATTTCTTAAATTTTTAAATTAACACCTTCAACACCTCTTCTTAAAGGTGACTCTGATTGTAAATAGCTTATGCTTTTTCATCTCCGCACTGAATTTGTAATTATATAACTTATGCGAATAGCATGTAGTTTTCTTGGGGGCGGTACCTTGGGTACGCCCCTTCTTCTCTGAATTTTCTGTTTACTCTGTTGTTATGTAACAATCCTCTAAGGCTATTTTATCGTAAAATATCTTTTCAAGCGTAATTTCAATTCTGCCAATAGGTTAATTATAATTTTTATATTATCAATCTTGTCTTTGTTCTGGCCGATCTTAACCGTAAAATTAAGAAATTTAAGGTAAAAGATGATTTTGTGATTGCGTAAACAACTTTAAGTTAACACTTAGCCAATCGTGTTTTTATTGAATCAGTTCAACAAGGGTGCTACACAGTTCTGAATTGTATAAACCATTTTTGTTTGAATATTTCATTTCACCAAAGGCGACTTGTCCATTTGTATTTTAAATAAATTTCTTGTGATAAGATAAACCGTTCTCGAAGAGACAATTAGACCATTTCTGTTCATTACAAACCATTTGTTATTATAAGTAAGTGTTGCGCAGTAGTGTAGACGTTACAAACCAATGATGTCGGAACATTTCACAGTCATCCAAGAGAAGGAAGGAGAGTTCTTTGGACCACGACAAGTGCTTATTCGTGGCGTACGATTAACAATCAACGCGCCCAGCACTGGTAAGGATCTTGAGAGGGATCTGAGTCGTTTTGAAACCCGTTCAGACGATGTCTATGTGGTCAGTTTTCCAAAATCAGGTAAGGCTATAGATCAATTCTTTCGACTGGCCACTTTGCTTCACTTCGTCGCCGATATCTTTTACACTGCTGTCTTTTGAGTGCTGACTTATTTGTGAATAGGGACAATTTCGACAACAACAAAAAAACGAAATTTTGTCCATAAGACGTTCGCAACACATGCCATTTTTGAATAATTGTTTGGTTGCCGTGTGAACTTTAGAGGGCATGTAAACCCTAAAAACGTTAATTTTAGAGAATGATATGTTTTCGTCTTGTCACGAGCGTGGGACAAAGAAATAATTCTGAGTCCCCATGAGGAATTGGACCTCAGACCTTCGGATTCCGTGCTCCAATGTTCTATCACTAAGCCATAGAGACTACACGGTGTGCGAGGTCTGTTACGAAGTACATATGACACCTGCATACTGCTAGGATCAGCAATATCGATAGCATAATGTTTGTAGATAGAAATAAGAGAGATGGTAAGTTTTGAGCTCGGTAAAGAAATAGAGATTGATGTTTTTTTCGTCTTCTCACGAGCGTGGGACAAAGTTTTTCTTTTCACATAGATGTTTAGTAAATATATCAAGTACACCAAAGGTACCATTCGTTTCTTTCTGAAAAGTCCATTTTCACTTTGTAAAAGCTCTTGCAAATTCGAAACATTCGCCATCTTAAATGGCGCCATCTTTCCTGTGACCTGAGGGGTGGAACCTCCAAAGTTACGTTTTATAACCGCATGAGACACGTAGGAGTCTTCTCCACAGCCATTGTTTGCCGGTCTCGTCATGATTTTTTACTAACAGTTTGCTTCAATATATTCAATGTTTTCATAATGGTAGAAAGTTGTATCGTCCAGTTGTGTACTGATTCAAACAAAACTGAGCATACAACGCATAGATTTCCAAATGACGCAAATTTGAAACGACAGTTGGTGAACTTTGTTCAGGTGAAAAAAAAGATTTCTATTGCATTCCGATTGTACTCTTGCTTTATTGGATTTTCATGTCAGATACAAATAAATCATACAGTAAATTAAATACTCGTCTGAGTTTCCGAAACGGTAACTTCGCTGTCAACATGTTCTCTACAGTCCTTGTGCGGATCCCTTCGGTGAACCCTACGCGACTCATATGTTAAGGACGTGGCCGAGGCTCTCCTAAAGATTCTGGATTATCCCCATCGCTGTCATGTACTAGGTTTAAGGCATTCGTGTCACTCTCTTCTGAAAAAACATCGTCCAAACTACTGCTACTAATACGCGCTGCAATACCAATCTTACTGTGGAATATGTGTTGCACATTATTTTAGTTCCAACGCTTACTTCATAAGTGTTTTACGGGAAGTGGAATTTCTCCCTAATATAAGTCGAATTGGACAAAACAAATCTCAAATTCGTTTTCTATGCCACTTTTTTCATAGTATATGAAAAACATGTAATTTTGGGTTTACATGCCCTTTAATATATTACACTGTTTAGCCATTTCAAACCACGGACCTCATAGCTTAAAAGGTCCGTGGGGAGAGTACGTAAAACAACGTAATTGTTTTACAGCAAACCAAATCACTACGTATAACTGACAGAATAGCTCATGTTTACAACCAAATACGACCAAATTAAAGCGTGCAAGAAATGCAAACTGCGGACAACGAGATCTATCCTTGAACTGAACTTTCTTTATTTTTTCTCAGGAACAACCTGGGTGCAAGAAATTGTCTGGCAAATACTCAACGATGGAAGAATCAGCGAAGAAAGGGTGGAAAGTCGCTATCCCTTTTTGGAAAAAAGTCAGCTCTTCGATAGGCCCGGAGACGAGTCAGACGGGCAGAAGGTCTCTATGACTTCTCGGCCCAGTCCCCGCTTAATTAAGTCGCATCTTCCTTATCATGTGATTCTAATGAGTAAAGAGGAGAGCAAAAGAAGCAAGTATATTTACGTGGCAAGAAATCCAAAGGACGTTGCAGTTTCATTTTATCACTTCATCCAAAGCTTTGATGCTGGCAGTTATTTTAATGGGACGTGGGAGTTCTTCGTAAAGTTGTTTCTTGAGGGCAAAAGTAAGGATTTTTATTTGTTATTATCTGTAAAAAATGGTTTTCGCTGTGAGCTAAGCGGAAGTTTGACGGCATTGGGAGCTCGCCTCCTGCTGTATCTGCAAGTTCGCCACCTGAGGAAAAACAAGCTCGCTCCCACCTTTCGGACCTACCAGTTCGGACCAGTTCGTCCCTAAATCTTTCAAAGCTATCATGATTTCGACAGCAAAAGAACACGTTCTGCCTTAGGGACTGCCTCGGTGAGGTAGAACAACAAGTATAACAAGAAATTTCATTTGTTTTTATCAACTGAGTTGATAATGTTAATTGGCCATCGTAAAGAGTTTCAAAGCTCATGTTTCGGGCGTTAGCCCTTCGTCAGAGCGAATGGCAAATGGCGAGTGATTTGCTCTGACTAAGTGCTGACGCTCGAAACGTCAGCTTTACAGTAACCAATTTACATCATCAACTCGGTTGATAAAAAATTATCTTGGAAGGTTTAAGGGCGAGGTAGGAACAGTGGGTGTGAACTTGTTTCACTTCAGGGGGCGAACTCGCAAAGGAGGTAAGAGAACGAACTTGCAATAGGGTGAAACCTCCATAAATCTTTAGATATCACGTTTCGGGCGTTAGCCCTTCGTCAGACCGAATGATAAATGGCGAGTGATTTGCTCTGACGTAGGGCTGCGCTGATTTGCTCTGACGAAACGTCTGCTTTGAAACACTTTACGGTAACCAATTTACATCATCAACTCGGTTGATGAAACAAAAATTATCTTGAAAGGTTTAGGGGCGAGCTGAGGAAGATGGGTGCGAACTTGTTTCACTTCTCGGGGCAAACTCGCAAAGGAGGTAGGAGAACGAACTTGCAATGGGGCGAAACCTCCATAAACCGTTAGATATCTGTGATCAAATGAAATGATTGTAAATTTAAATAATTTCCCACAGATTCCTATGGCTTTTGGTGTGATCACGTGGTACCCTGGTGGAAACACAGAGACGAACCTCACGTCTTATTTCTAAAATATGAAGATTTAAAGAAGGTGAACTATTTTCATGTTTTACTCATCTGTGTTTTGGTTGAATTACAAATACATAAGATCAACCTTCACTAATCCCACGATTGTAAGGCGAATCCGAGACTGCTCGCAGTAAGGGAGCGGATATTGTGCGAACATAAAACCCCTATAAATAAAGAGGGAATAGTTGCACAAGCCTAAACTAGTAATGATTTCCTTAAAAAGCCATTTACCTTTCAGGATCTTTGTGGTAACGTTGGAGTAATCAGCGAATTTCTCGAGAAGCCACTTTCAGATGAAATAATCCGCAAAATCACCCACCAGTGTACGTTTGCAGAAATGAAGAAAAACTCCAACTCTTATGTCTTTTCGAAATATGCTACAAAACCAAACTTGCTTCGCAAGGGTCAGATTGGAGACTGGAGGAGCCTCTTCAGTGAAGAATTAAACAAGCAATTTGAAGAAACGTTCCTGAAATTGAACGGGACTGGACTGCATTTTGACACAGAATGACACACGTTGATTGGTTTTTGACTTAAACATCGATTCCTTGTAAAATGCATTTTAATAATGTGGTGCTTTTATTTTTAATTGTTCAGGTTATTGCGTAGCTAAGCAAAACAATCTCTTTCCTGGGAAGTTTCAGAGAGGCACGAATAAAGAGTGATAGGGGTGTGGTAGAGTGACCCAAAGTTTGAGCCCCACCCCTCCCCAATCAACATAAAAAGCATACGAGGAGAGAAAGCAAAAACGTCATTCTCGCTGTCAGATTCTACCGTTTAACTGTAACTGAAAAGTCAGACCTTACAACCGCTTGGCCGTGGGGGGTCTGGATACGAAACTACGAAAACGTTAGGAGTGGGGGGCAACTTATGGCAACTTTTCCAGGATCTTGATGATCTTGTTTTACAAACAGAACGAGAAGAACTACAACTCGATCCACTAAGAGCTAAGAAGGCTCCTGACATGTAAAATGCTGGAGGGTACCATCCGAAACTGTCCTTTACGAACCCTGCGTGAGAAAAATCCAAAAATAATTCAAAATGCTCAACTTCAGTACCCTCTCATTAGAAGATGCAAAACGCTTATAACGAGCCCGTGGGTCCCTTTTTCAGCTTCTGTGCGGGCGGTCCATCTGATTCTGCTCAAATTCTAAAAGTAACAGTCTACTTCCTTTTTGTTTGTTTGTTGAGTTTGATCGAAATTGAGTTTTGTTCAACTTAAACCTTGAGACATGTAATCAAAAAATTTTTTTATTTGCGCTTTCATAGAATTTGTCTCTTTCGCCTTTTTTCTACTCTTTTCAAACTTCTCGGCAAGTGGGCTTGCCAGACAGCTTGACCTATGTGTTGCACCTCACCCAGACTTACGCGAGGTGCACTAACATCATTTTATCTTTTCTCTGCTGATTTTTTCCGACTCGTACAACGGACTTTGCTGAAAAGTAGGGACTGAAGGTAATCTATTCAATGTTGTCTCTAACCTCGTCCAGATTTTTGCCTTAAACGACTGCTAGAAAGTTGCTTTATAATAACAAAAATACTGCAATGTAAGCAATTTCAGTCGCTCTTTTTACTTCTGCGTAAAAGGAAAGGCTAAAGGCGTCTCCAGCTGCTTCATTTATAGTGTTACCTGCACAGAAGTAGCCGTTTTTCTTTAGGATGTCATGCAACACTCCTCAACCAGATTGACAACCCAAGGATTTGAACGAACGGCTGCGAAGACGACAATAGGCTTTGTAATTCGTGTAGTGTGATCGTCCGGGTGAGTGTAGTTCTGAAAAGAACTGATGTGATTTCGTCTAATGAAGTCAGTGAAGTCAGTCCACTGACTTCATTAGACGAAACACTCACAGGGTGACCGACGCTACAGAAACTAACAGGGACTCCACATCTATCACGACTACAGCTGCTATACCCTACATCAAAGGCACTTCTGAGGCTATCGCGCGGATCCTACAACCTTAAAACATTCGCGTAGCTCACAGGCCTATTACTACTTTACGACATTTGCTGACCAACGTTAAAGACAAAGACGAACCCAACAACAGACAGGGAGCGATTTATAAGATCGAATGCTCCGACTGCCAGGCCTCTTACATTGGTGAGACTGGTAGAAACCTTAACACGCGACTAACTGAACACAAACGAGCAACTAGAAATGGCGATGTAAACAATCACATTTCTGAACATCACTGACAAACTAATCACAGAATCGACTGGAACTCGGCTAAATGCTTAACCTACAGTACAAACTATTTTCAACGACTGACTCTGGAAAGCTGGTTCACTAACTAAGAACAGACGCCTCTCAACAGATGTCAACAATTACCAGCACCTTACAAACGACTCATTAACGACGTGAACAAACCGACAAACAGACCGACAAACAACAGACGGATCGAAACCGACCAATGACTGTTAACAAACTCTACACGAGTCTTCCAGCCAATCACATCACGGCTAAACAGACCGATCACGTCCAACAGACCAGACTTTATAACATCATCGACTGACAACTACTCCTCACTTGACTCTGAAGATGACTATCGCACAGATAGTCGAAACGTCAGTCACCAACATCAGTTCTTTTCAGAACTACACTCACCCGGACGATCACACTACACGAATTACTGATACTCCTGGGTTCAAACCATTTACTTTAATAGGCTTTGTGTAGGGTGCTGATCTGAACCGCGCGATTTTTTTTTCTCAATCACATCGCGAGCGAGTAATTTGAAATTTACCCGTAGCGACTTATTGGGTAATTCAAGAAAAGGAAAACGCTTACCTGAAGGTAAGGTGTTTACGACTGACAATTCTGGCCTCTGGATTTTTTCGTCGATCTGGCTGTGATGGAAAATATATAGCTCCTATTTTTGTGGTGTCACGGAAACTAAAACGAGAAGGAATATTTAGAAGACGCACCATCCTTGAAGGATTAGTCATTCCAGTTTCGGTCGAAGCGATCGAAATCTTGATAGACTGAAAACATCCTGAGCGTATGTCAATGCGATTTTATTTCAAATGCGTAAATTTGGTTGTGAAAGTTTCTTTACGTGGCGCAGCATTTGATAACATATCATCAGTCAATTATTCTCGAAAAAAATAACCCAGTCGTGAAGCTGGTTTCTTCTTTCTATCGATGATTTTATTACGACGCAGATCGAAAAGGGAAACCATTTCGGTCGCAAACTGAATGTTTTAGTGGTAAACTGTAATATAATTCCAATTGTCAGGGTTTTGGAGTTTTTCTACCTCTCCAAGAGCTACCACTGCGAAGACGCTCTGGAAGTCTATGATCCGTGCTAAGCCCTCTTGGTGCACTTTGACCGTGGGAGAAAGGAGAAAACGTACCTGGGCCAATCCGAAAAAAAAAACGGCGAGTGGAAAACCTTGCTCCATGCCCACAACTCATGCGGAAAAAAAAAAGTTAAAACTGACAAATAAGAACATAAGTCCTCCTCCCCCTTCACTCCTTTCGTGCTCTGTCTGGAAAGGCAGACGTCGCAGATCTCATTTTAACGCAATACAGAGGAAGAGTGTTGCGTGACTACCTTTACAGCGGACACGAGAGAACAAGTGAAGGAGGTACGTAAGAGTTGCACAACAGTGCACACGTTACATACCAATGATGTAAACTTCAGATGTCTCTATATTAGTTACTGTTCCACCGCTTTCTACTCGTGTTGCGATATTTTTCTTTCCCTGCTCGTCGCCTGTGATGTCGGAACATTTCACAATCACTTAAAAAAAGGACAGAGAGTTCTTTGGACCACGACAGGCGTTAATATATGGTGTACGATTATCATTTTATGCTCTCTGCTGATAAAGACTTTCAGAGGGATTTGAGTCGTTTTGAAACGCGATCAGAGGATATTTATGTGGTCAGTTTTCCAAAATCAGGTAAGACTCTAGATCAAGAGTGGATCACGTTAATTATGGCAAGTTAAACACGGTTAAAGTTTTACGCAACCAATAATTATGCATGGAATCTTTCGCAGTCATCGGTAAGAAGCTTGCATATGTTTACAACCGAGCGAATAAATGCGTACAACGAAGAACAATTTTCACAACTGACTGAGTAAGTGGCCATCGTAAGGATTTTACAGAGCTGCCGTTTCGAAAGTTAGCCCTTTGCTCGAACGAGGGAATCAGCTTTAGGAATTCTTCAGGGTGGCAAATTTACAATATCAACTCATCTGATAAAATCAAATTATTTTATAATGCCCTCCTCCTACGCAGTTTCTTAATTTCTTCAGAAACCTTCCCCCTTTATCCATACACTGATTCTCCATCGCTAGTCGCACGAATTTGTGTTTTAAATCTTCGTACGAGAATAGTCACGTAATTAGATATTATGCAAAATAGATGATATGCCCACTTCTTTTACACTTTGTTAAATCCAGAACTAACGTAATAAGGAGGGAGAGTGTTGCGTGACGAATCTAACGACAATCACTCTAGGAACAAGATAAGGAAGGTACTGGGACGAATAAGTCGCGCAATAGTGCAGACGTTACCTACCAATGATGTCGGAACATTTCACAGTCATCCAAGAAAAGGAAGGAGAGTTCTTTGGACCACGACAAACGCTGATTCATGGCGTACGATTATCAATCAACGCGCCCAGCATTGATAAGGATATTGAGAGGGATTTGACTCGTTTTGAAACCCGTTCAGACGATATTTTTGTGGTCAGTTTTCCAAAATCAGGTAAGGTAATAGATCGATCCTTTCGATTGGCCACTTTGCTTCACTTCGTCACCGATTTCTTTCACAGTGCAGTCTTCTGAGTGCCGATTTATTTGTGAATAGGGAAAATTTCGGCAAAAAAAAGAATGCAATTTTGTCCCTAAGACGTCTGCAACACATGCCATTTTTGAATCACTGATTGGTCTTTTCAAACCACGTGACTTCATAGCTTAAAAGGTCCATAGGGAGAGTACATAAAACATCATGATTTTTAAAACAAACTGAATCACCTCGTACAATTGATAGAGTAGCTTAAGGTTTCAACTAACCAAATTATTGCGAGCAAGAAATGCAAACTGCGGACAACGAGATCTATCCTTGAACTAAACTTTCTTTCCTTTTTTCCAGGAACAACCTGGGTGCAAGAAATTGTCTGGCAAATATTCAATGATGGAAAAATCAGCGAAGAAAGTGTACAAAGTCGCTATCCCTTTTTGGAAAAAAGTCAGCTCTTCGATAGGTCTGGAGACGAGTCAGACGGGCAGAAGGTCTCCGTGAATTCTCGGCCCAGTCCCCGCTTAATCAAGTCGCATCTTCCTTATCATGTGATTCCAATGAGTAAAGAAGAGAGCAAAAGAAGCAAGTATATTTACGTGGCAAGAAATCCAAGGGACGTTGCTGTTTCATTTTATCACTTCGTCCTAAGCTTTGGCCCTGGCAGTTACTTTAATGGGACGTGGGAGTTTTTTGCTAAGTTGTTTCTTGAGGGCAAAAGTAAGGATTTTTATTTGTTGAAAATGGTTTCGCTGTAAGCTAAGTGGAAGTTTGACAGCATTGCAAGCTGGCCTCCTACCGTCTGTAAGTTCGCCACCTGAGGAAAAACAAGTTCGCTCCCACCTTTACCAGTCAGGTCGCCCCCAAATCTTTGAACGGTATCGTGATTTCGACAGCAAAAGAATACGTTCTGCCTCAGGGGGGGAGGGGGAGGAGTGGTGGGCGGCGAGTAAGTTTCTAAAGAAACTGTGTAACTGTCTCAGTGGGAAAGTATAACAAGTAAGTTGATCTGTTTTATCAACTGAGTTGATAATGTTAATTGGCCACCGTAAAGAGTTTCAAATCTCACGTTTCGGGCGTTAGCCCTTCGTCAGAGCGAATGATAAATGGCGAGTGATTTGCTCAGACGTAGGGCTGCGCTGATTTGCTCTGACGAAACGTCTACTTTGAAACTCTTTACGGTAACCAATTTGCATCATCAACTTGGTTGATGAAACCAAAATTATCTTGAAAGGTTTAGGGGCGAGCTGGGAAAGGTGGGTGCGAACTTGTTTCACTTCTCGGGGCAAACTCGCAAAGGAGGTAGGAGAGCGAACTTGCAATGGGGCGAAACCTCCATAAACCGTTAAATATCTGTGATCAAATGAAATGATTGTAAATTTAAATAATTTCCCGCAGATTCATATGGCTTTTGGCCTGATCATGTGCAACCCTGGTGGAAACACAGAGACGAACCTCACGTCTTATTTCTCAAATATGAAGATTTAAAGAAGGTGAACAATTTTCATGTTTTACTCATCAGTGTTTTAGTAGAACTACAAGTACACAAGATATATTTAATAGTCCGACGATTGTAAGGCGAATCCGAGTCTGTTATCAGGAAGGGAGCGGAGATTGTGCAACCATAAAACCCCTCTAAATAAATAGTGAGTAGTTGCACAAGTCTAAACTTGTAATGATTTCCTTAAAAATCCATTTACGTTTCAGGATCTTTGTGGTAACGTTCGACTAATCAGCGAATTTCTCGAGAAGCCACTTTCAGATGAAATGATCCGTAAAATCGCTCACCAGTGTACGTTTGCGGAAATGAAGAAAAACTCCAACTCTTATGTCTTATCGGCATTTACTACAAAACCAAACTTCCTTCGCAAGGGTCAGATTGGAGATTGGAAAAACATCTTCAGTGAAGAATTAAACAAGCAGTTTGAAGAAACGTTCTTGACGAAATTGAACGGGACTGGACTGCATTTTGACACAGAATAACGAACGTCGATTGGAGTTTTCAACTCAAACATCAATTCCATGTAAAATGCATTTTAGTTACATAGTGCTTTTATTTGTTATTATTCAGGCTATTGCGTAGCTAAGGAAAGCAATCTCTTTTCTGTGAAGTTTGAGAGAGGCACGGATAGAGTGATAGGGGTGTGGTAGAGTGACCCAGAGTTTAAGCTCCACCCCTCCTCAATCAACATAAGAAGCATACGAGGAGAGAAAGCGAAAACGTCAATCACGTTGCCAGATCCTACTAATTAACTGTAACTAAAAAGTCGGACCTTACAACCGCTTGGCCGTGGAGGGTCTGGATACGAGATTACAAAAATGTAGGAGGTGGGGGAGGGGGTGGGGGAGAAAGAAGCTTATGACAAGAAATCTTTCGCTGTGGACGTCAAACAACAGTACATTTTTCGACCACCAATAGTGCTCCTCTTATGGCAGCTTCTGCAGGATCTTGGTGATCTTGTTTTACAAATAGAACGAGAAGAACTATAACTCCGCTGAGAGCTACCAAGGCTCCTGACATGTAAAACGCTGGAGGGTACCCTCCGAAACTGTCCGCGACAAGCCCTGCGAAAGAAAAATCCGAGAATAATTTGAAAAAAAAATTTGACCGGGCTTTATCTCGAGAAGCACTAAATTCTCTTTACTATATAACAAAGAAATACATGGAAGCCAATAGGAAGGATAACTAATCAGTTCTCAGAGGAGTTAAGGTAAGGTTAAGGCGATATTCAATGCATACCTCCGAGAGCTGGACCAAATGCAGAAACGATATTTGTAATACTCTGGTAGAAACCAAACCCACGATTACGCTGAGTTCCTTTAAAACAAAACATGCATGCAACACACATGGCGCTGAACATGGCTCCATCCGTACATCCATACAACAGGAAATAAAGCACAAAATAAATATATCGTTTAGTGAGCGGCAGAAGTAAGGTAGCAATTCCCTCCGCAACCGCAGCGATCTGGAAAAGAGAGTGCGCTTGAATCTTTTCGAAGTCACACAGACGGCCGATCACAGGACGCACTAGCAATGACGTAACTCCGCTGTAGATGTAGAGTTTAGAGGATTGATCTGTAGATATCCCTAGTGTCTCGCAATACCGAACCTGTAAAATAAATAACTTGTTGTAGAACGACGTTTACTCGCCAAAAAAATTCAAAACTGGTTTCCATTATCGGCGAAGTCATAGTTGGGATTCCACGGTGACGGAATCTGAGGGTAATTCAGCCGACGAAATATTACTGGTACAGAGTACCGGTGTAGACTAAAAATAAAATCAACCTGGTCCCCCTGAGGCTATTCTTATGGCTCTCTCCCGCTTCATTGGCAGTTGATTGGCAGTCTATTTTCTCCAGCCCCCCTCTATTAGCGACGACTGATGCCCTCGCCGTTCACCCTAAAAAAACCACACCATCCCAAATCCTCCAATCTCCCCTCCCCCCTCCTTACCTCCCGCAACAAATTTTACCTAAGAAGACACTTTTGATTATTCAGCAAGACTTTGTTGCAGTGGTAATGCTACAAAGCTCGACTTACCATATGGAAGGATGGAATGTAATGCCCGGCGTACGACAAACATGTAGCAACAGTGAAAATAACAAAACGTCTATTTCTAATGAACCACAAGTAAGAGAGCTTTTCTCGATAATCCTCCCCTGGAGCGTCGCGTTGATCTGTCTTATCGTCAGGTATCCTGATAAAGACACAACTAAGGGGCCCTATTAAGGCCACAATCCCAGCCATGGCCATAAATGTCCCGCGCCAATCAAGTGTATCTACAAAAGCCTGCATTATTGGGCTCATCACGAACAAGCCTCCTCCTGGCCCCATGGCAACAAGCCCCAGCGCTAACGAGCGCCGTTTTATAAAGTACTTAGGCATCGTCAAGTACAAAGGAAGAAACACGAAACATGACCCAATTCCGAAAATGATACCATAGCTGACCATGATGAAATAGATGCCTGTACCCCGTGACGTCACCAGGAGGGCTGCAATACTGATTAGGGTCCCTGCGATGACAGTTTTAAGGGGCCCGATGCGGTTGTACACTTTAGCCACCAGCATACTGTACACACCTGTTCCAACCATGGCTAGTGATCCAACCAGTGCTATGAAAAAAGGAGAAGAGTTGAAGAAGAATTATATACCAAAAACCACAACATTTTCATCTCCGCCGATTAAGAATTGATATTCAAGTTCACTACTGATCGCGATTAGAGAATCTAAGTATTGTAACCGTTCAAAATCTGTCTTCAAATGTGCTTGATATTCATCTAAGGGCGCCACCATTTTGAAAACAACTCAGTAACCTCGCCACCTTCATAACATAACATCACCATCAGCTAGCGCTCTGTTTATCGCGAAAAATTAAATCATTGGCGGGGTCAAGGATACCTTTTACCGCACACTTTTAAGCGCAAGTTAAGACAATTCTGTAAAAGGCCTGGTTACTCTTTGGGACCTCAAGATGCTAATTCTTTGCTAACCTATCGATAGAACAGCAAAGAAAAAAACTTCTCGTCTCCAGGGCCTTCTCAATTTCTTTGAAGGGAAAAGAACCCTGGAAATCTTCTGAGAACCCTTTGTGTCTTAAGGTCAAATGCAAGTCGAACAACCCTGATAAAGAAAAGACCATATATATATAGAGCGGATCTTTAGCTAGAAAAGTCTCAAACTTTGTTAGAAAGGTGAAATGTTGGGTAATGGTGCCCCGGGGGTAAAATCCAAAATGTCCACTTTTGCTCAAAACAGTGCTTCAAAGTCAGAGAGGTGCTCCGAAGTTCTTAGGAGTAATGGAGAAAAGGGAACACAGATAAACAATTTTGGAAGTATACTTGAATCTTCACTAAGATGAAGAGAGACTTTTATTCGTCGTTTTCGGTGGACGGGAATAAAATGAAACAATAATTTTCAGGTCACTCAGGTAGTTATCTGATCCACGACGTATTTATAGCACCTTGACTAAAAAAGTTCCGCATACCTGTGGTCGCCTTTCCTTGTTTAAATTCGTCTAGCAGCGAGGGAAACAGAATTCCATAGCTGTACGTTAGACCACAGATGATAATGTTACACAAAGCACACACACCACAGACCAACCAAGACCAACAGGAGTCAGATTCGCATGTGCGTCTCACACACGAGGACGACTGGGAGCCATCTTGGACAACATTTACCGCTGGCTCTGTCTCTTTCCTCGACATCTTTCTGAAATTTAAATTGGTTCCCTATGAAGTATCACTGGATGCCTAAAGACACCGAAATGTAGGATATCAAGCTTCTAAAGCTCTCAAAAAGCAAGAGTTTTTTCCTTCTTTTCGAAAAAGATCTATAACAGCAAAGATACACTAATCAACCGAAAGCAAACATTTATCGAAGAACCAGACCGCCAACTTTTAGACCACGAGAAGTCCCTATCTTTTGGAGAAGGACGACGCGTAATAAAAAATTTATAAGCGAGAAAACATGATGTTAGTGGAACTCTGGGAGTGAGACACGATCATTGGGGACTCCTATGCCAGACAGGTTGACCTCTGTGTTGCGCCTCACCCAGACTTACGCGCGGTTGCGCTAACATCATTTTATCTTTTCTCCGCTGATTTTTTCCGACTCGCACGACGGACTTCGCCGAAAAGTAGGGACTGAAGGTAGTCCTCAACCTTCTTTCTAACGCTCGGCCAGCTCATTCGCTTTAAACGACTGCTTAAAACTTGCTTTAAAAAAAAGCAATTCTGCAATGTAAGCAATTTCAGTCGCTCTTTTTTACTTCTACGTAAAAAGAAAGGCTAAAAACGTCTCCAGCTGCTTCATTTACAATAATGTTACCTGCACAAAAGTAGTCATTAACAGTTTCCGTTATTCTTTAGGATGTCACGCAACACTCCTCGAACGAACGGCTGCGAAGAAGACAATAGGCTTTGTGCAGGGTACTGATCTGAACTGCGCGGTTTTTTTTCTCAGCCAAATCACGAGCGAGTAATTTGAAATTTACCCACAGCAACCTATTGGGTAATTAATTCAAGAAAAGGAAAACGCTTACCCGAAGGTGTTTACGACTGCTAATTCTGGATTTTTTCCTTATCATCGATCACCGGAATATAGATAGGTATCAGTGAATTGTTACTGAAAATTAGCAGGCTGCCTGTGATGGAAAATATATGGCTCCTATTTGTGTCGCGTCATGGAAACTAAAATGAGAAGGAATATTTAGAAGACGCACCATCCTTGAAGGATTAGTTATCCCAATTTTCGGTCGAAGCGATCGAAATCTTGATAGACTGAAAACATCCTGAACATATGTCAATATCATTTTATTTCAAATGCGTAAATTTGGTGAGATCATCTTAGTAAAAGTTTCTTTACGTGGCGCAATATTTGGTAGAATATCATCTGTCGACTATTCTCGAAAAAATAACTCAGTTATATGATCACACTTCTGAATTTTTCGACAACTGCGTCTCGAAAAAAGCCGGTTTCTACTTTCTATCGATGATTTTATTACGACACAGATTAAAACGGAAAACCATTTCGGTTGCAAACTGAATATTTTAGTGGTAAACTGTATTTTAATTCCAATATTACACTGCTATAGACGATCGAAGTAAGGTGATATCCCGGCCCCTCTCATATGATGAGATTCGGGTGTCACGAAAGCTAAGACCTAAGACCTAAGACCTCTCTAGAGCTAAGACCTCTCGAAAACTAAGACCCCTCTAAAAACTTTTGGGCACGGGATATTTCAAAAGAAAGAAGAAGCCAAGGTGATCTTTACCACCTGGAGGAGCTACAACTTGGAGATCGTGAATTGCAGTTGAGTTGTATACATGCAGGCTACTGAGCTGCAAAATTAAACGTTGAATCTAGATAAGTAAACTTTTCACTGCTAAGTTTACACTCTATTTAATTAAGAAAGAAAAAGTGAGCTTTCTGCTTCTCTTTCCTTATTGAATCAAATTCACCACGCATTAGTGTAGACAGGGCCTGAATTAAGGAATGCGTAATTAACAGTGACTTTGACAGCGCAGCAGAGAATGCTTTCGATGTGCCGAGTTTCGACCGAAAGGCCCTTTGAACGTATTCTGCTAGAATAAGTTGCCTGTTTTCAATTCAGTTACGGGAAATTTTAAACGCAATTTTTAAGATCAGTTTTTCCGATCGCGGCTCTCGTGGGTGACTTCCGGTAGTATTCTTGAAAGGACAACAATTCATGACCAGTTCAGTTCATCCTCTTTCACGTGGTAGAGCTTTTGTAACATTCCATATAAAATATTATTTTATAGAGAATAAGAGAGATGGTAAGTTTATTATCATTATTTATCTTTCAAACCAAATGCTGCAAAATTAGTGTGAAGCAGATTGATGGTAATGTCGTTTTGCGGCCTAGCGACTGCATTTCTTCCTGCAAACACTCAACTTTCATGAAATAAAACAAAGCTGTGCGTTCATCGAGATATGAAGCACTTGGGAAGTTTGGAGAGCACTCAAGAAGCTAGAATTGCTCTCAGCTACGCCTCGAGCAACTCTTACGCATCTTTCGTGCTCTCCAAACATCCCGCGTGCTTCATATCTCGATGAACGCACGCGAACGTATGAACCAGTTGTTAATTATGACGTGCATTAAATGTCGATCGTCGAGCTCTCCATTGTAAGAAAACTGATATACTTGATCTGTTTTGACATTCTTCAATCAAAGTGATACCGGAATGCTTTAGTTGGTGTGCCGGACGATAAAACCAACTCGGAAAAAAGGTTGCTTTGGCAAACACTATATGTTTGATTGAAAAATATCAAAACAGATCAAGGATATTAGTTTTACTTGCCATAGCGTCCGAGGCACACACAAAATCCAACTTCTCACGTACTCTTGCAATGTTCAAAGAGCCTTTGCAGTTTAACTCTCATTAAAAAGTAAGCGCGAGTCAGAGAAGAAAAGAGAGCTCGGCAATCGACATTTAATGCACGTCTTAACACTACTTAATACTATAAAGATTCAGGCTCACCAAAGCGTGCAAACTGTGGTAAACCGGGAGGCCGGCAAACCGTGGTAGAATCCAGTCTCGTTGCTATTTTAATTAACGCTTTCATGAACGACAACGAATAAATGCAATATCGGCGAGAAAAAAAAGGAGAAACTCACTGAATTGGCTCTGCTTTACGGCAAGGCGAAGTAAGACTCTTACACTATGTGATGGTTTTGCGACAGTCTTCATATTCGATGACCTCATGCCCCCCAGCAGATCACTGTTCCGTTTGCGGTCTGCATTTTTGGTGGCGTGACGTGAAGGCTATCTCGCCGAAACCAACAAGCAAGCACAACGATTCACCACAACATCGAAATATTTCGTGTAATGCTAAGGAATTTAATGTTCAGATAGAGCGTCTGATGTTCTGCAAAGCTATTCGACACAACGCTACACCATTTGTGTATACGCTGTACCATTCGACATTACGCTGAGCCATTTCACGCAACGCTATACTGTTTAAACGTACGCTGCACCATTCGACATTACGTTGAGCTATTTGAAGCAACGCTACACCTTTTGTGCGTACGCTGTGCTGCTCGACATTACCCTGAGCCATTTGACGCAACGCTACACCGTTTGTGTACTGTAATGCAAATGAGCGCTAAGCTATTTGTGATTGAGCTAGTCTATTTCACAATGTCATGTTCCAACTTGACATGGGCGATACTTAGCACGTGCCTTCGAGCAAAAAAAAACATGAAAAATACATTAAAATAATTATACATTTGGTTCGGCTCAGTTAAAGTACAGCACCAGAATCTAAGCCGGCCTACAGCCGTTCTTCCCGGCTGAGCCGATCTAAATGAAATCAACCGTGATTCAGATGCTGTACTTCACATGAACTTAATTTGTTGAATTTGATTCGGCTCGGCTGAAGTACGGCGTCTGAACTGGGCCTTATATGACTAAGCTTGTAAATAGACTCTGTGGAACTTAAGCAAAAGTGCCCCAACATTTTATGCGCTACTCAACCATCAACTTACCATCTTGAGTCATTCTTCTTTACAATTTTAGAATGATGACTCACGATTTTCGATTTACCGTACATTAACAAAGCCGTTTTTATATTAGTAATGGTTACTTTCCCAAGAAAGGGATCGACGTAGAAAGCTTCCATGGATGTAAACTTAATAACTCTGTAACTTTATGACATATTCATAATGAGAGTATAGTTTTAAAAGCGAACTGAATTCACTCAATACGTCGCCTCTCCTGTCCCCAATTTCAAAAATAAAATTGACTGACCTTTGTTTAGAATGCCATGCATCCTATATATTGCGAATGTCGTGACAAGTTTACAATCGTCTGTTTCCTTGGGACCACAGAATTCCTACTTAGACTATTTCTTTTTTTCTTTGTGGAAGTTTTTTTTTCTGATATGTACGAGTTCCTGTACGTGATCACGCGAGCGATAAACAGAAATTCGTGTCACGTACCCGGTTCGAAAGCCCTTGGTCAGGTCACATGTACACTTCTTACTGATTTATCTATTCTTTCTTTTTCAATTTGTGCGTGGTGTGAAGCTTTATGGATGGAGCAGATTGAAGAGAATAGCGTATGTTGTTTTTTTGGGCACTTATAAATGTGTGAAATTAATTTTTGTAGCGGTCTTAACAATAGGAATTTGGGGGGTCCATGGGAAGTTTGCAGGGACATTCACATGTGCTTGTCGTGTCTTTTAGCCTACGCACAGCCCTACCCTCCCCCGCCTCCGTTTTACCTTGGCAGGGGGAGGGAATGGCTACCCATAGGCTACGGTTTTTTCGGAAAGGGTTGAAGGAAACTTATTCAGACAAATTGTCTCAGCTGTCATGGAAAATATTTCATTTTGCATTGAAATCGTTTTTCCTTAATTTTTGCAACTGGACTGAACTCGTATTTCGGCTTTTCGTTGACACAGGCTCCCTCGATCAATTATTTCGTTATTTATTCCCATTTTTTTCACTAGATAATCCACTCTCACGAAAAGAGGAGCGACCGGAAACAAAACAATTTTTTGGGATGGAGTTGCATTAAAAAAAAGAAAAAAAAGTTGTCGATTCAGCTTTGCGTGGTATCCCTCTTGGACGCGGTGAGCTGAGACGAGTCTGGTGGTGCAATGTTATTGATACCTTGTTTTGTATTTTCATGTCCTAATTTTATACTTGCTTTCCCTTGATAAGGATCGTAGAGAGGTTTTTCTCTAACAAAAAAGAGGTAAGAATTAATGCGAATGTAAAAAAAAAACCTTTACCTTTACCTTTACATTTTATGATCACATCGATCGATCGATCATTGTGCTGCGCGGTTCGATTTGAAAATCGACACTGATTCATATGAAAATTTGACGAATAATTTAAGCCTGTTATTGTATGCTGTCTCATTTGAAGTCGAAATGGTTACTGTCTTTAGGACAAGTTATTGATTTTGTGAGTTCAGTTGACTTCAATTTCTCTATTGTTTAAAAAAAACTGTGGTGCTTGTGGAGCTTGGGCTGCCTCTGATAGAACGGAATAATTTGATTTTATTAACTGAGCTGGTAGTGTAAATTGGTCATCGGTAGCCCTTTATTTGCTCTGACGAAGAGCTCACGATCGAAACATCGGCCTCTGAAACTTTTTACGGTGGTCAATTCAAATAATAATTTCAACTCAGTTGAAGAGAGGACCGTTCATTGAAATCTCGATTTGGTTATCTTTCCTTGAGTAAACTTTCTCTGGGGTGTCACGCAATACTGCGTTTCACTCCAAAGAACTCATGGAACTACGTCACTCTTTGACATGTTTTTTTAGTGACATACACTACACCCATACAGATTTCTTGACTTACTGTTGGGGCTGTAATGCATTTAAAGTATTTCATTTTCGACTGTCTCTTTTTTCATCATGTGCTTGTTTTAACGTAGAGCTCTGTAAGGTTGGTAAACAGATATTACAATGAAAATGATAGCTTACTGTTACAGCAATGGACTAGTCCAGTACTAGTCGTCAAGTTTTCAGCCTTGAAAACTCAATTTAGCCTTCACTCTATCAGCAAGTCACTAGCATCCAAAACTGAAAATAATTTCGAATTGGTCTCAGGTTTTTTTACTTTGATTTTTTATTAGGGTTAGTTTTGTGTCTGAATATCTTTTAAAACCTCTGATGTTGCATAAGTAAGACTTAGTATCTAGGTGATTCGTGCTTGAGAAACAATTGTTTTGGCTGAAGCATTGTTTGCCTGATAAGTATTGAAGTATTTTCAAGGCTGAATGCCCTTTGGCAAAAGTGACCCCTTAATGGCAGATAAGGTGATGCATGCAAATTATAAGCAAATACATCTCTCATGGACGAAAATAAAAAAATTGCAATTTCAGGGAAAGAGAAATGCATGTCTTGTACTGCTACTAACAAGGGTGTGCTCATAGGCTATGACAGAACTTCCCCATCAACAGCTCGTTTGGCATACCTCTACACCCACCAAGTCATTATTATTTTTTTTAACCAGTTGCAGATAAATAATTGACCAGAGGAATCACAACATGTCGGTGGATTCAGCTTCAGATCATCACAGGAGATGCTTTTCAGGAAAGCCCGAGCAAGACTCCTGTTGGTCTTGGGTTGTGTGCTTGGCATGCGCTGCTTCCAATAGTTTAGTCTGTGGAATTGTTAATAGCTATGGTATCATGTTTCCATTTTTGTTAGAAGAATTTCAACAAGGGAAGGCTTTGACAGGTTAGTCATTTCCTCAGCACTGTATCAAGCAGTCATCCTGTATTAAACCTTTAGCTCCCATGAGTGACCAAGACAGAATTTCTCCTTACAATACCAATACAATATCAACCAGATAAGTAATAAGAATAAAGAATAATATCAATTTGGGGATAATTAGTTGATCCAATACTAAAATCTCTGAACTAACATAATAAGAATTGTATGGTTGACAGAGAGGAGAATTACAAATTTGATCTGGGAGTTAAAGGGTTAAGCACTCGGTTGTCTTGAAGTTCTGAGATTTTTTCCCCTTATGTACTGTTATTTTTTTACCTCTATTAATTAACCCTTTAACTCCCAGATCAAATTTCTCATTCTCCTTACCATCAATGATAAAATTCTTATAATGTTAGGTCAGAGAATTTGGTATAGGATCAACTAATTAACCCTGAAATTGCTATTTTTCTTTATTCTCATCACTTATCTGGTTGATATTGTATTGATATTGTAAGGAGAAATTCTGTCTTGGTCACTCATGGGAGTTAAAGGGTTAACCCTTTGCATTCTAACATCAGTATACATATCCTCCATTTTACTGTTCTCTAAACATTTCCGACATGGAGAATTTGTCTAACAATCAAGAGCTTCTTATGTTGGTGATCATTTCCTTTATTCTCCTGACCTTAATGTTTAATTCAGGGGTGACATGGTAAGGAGATATTAGATGCCAGTCACTCTTAAAATAAAAATACAGTCAAATACAAATACAGGTAAGGATAGAAAGAAATTAAATTTATCTTTCCCACTGAAAATTTTTGTTCATATATTTTTTCCTCAGCTCTTGCTGGTTCAATAGCAATGGTTGGCAATGGTCTTTTTAGCCCAATAGTAGCAAAAGTGTACCATCGAGTTGGACCACTCAAGACAACCATAATTGGGCTCTTTATCTGCTGTGGGGCCCTTCTATTAACATCCCAGGGACCCAACATGCACCTCATTTTAGTTACTTATGGTGTCCTTTTTGGTTTTGGTTCATGTTTTGTATTTTTCACCCCATATCTTGTAATACCTCTCTGTTTTGTCAAAAGACGGGCTCTTGCATTGGGACTTCTGGCCACTGGTCCTGGTGCAGGTTTGTTTATAATGAGCCCCATTCTGGAGGCCCTTCTTGTTGGGTACCACTGGAGGAAAACATACACGATCCTCGCTGGCATAATGGCTTTGGCTTTACCCTTTCTTTGTACTCTTGGGCACATTCCTGAACAAGATGATGAGCAAGTGCTTGATCAAGTTGATCAAAAAGAAACACGTTGTAAAAGGATGTGTTCAGCTCTCAAGAATAAGCGATATGTCATCATTATGGTGTCCATGTACGCATATTTTGCAGCGCATTACATTCCTCTCATTCATATTGTGAGTGCAGTCCAGTTTAATTATTTTCAGTAGTGTCTTGTTCTTTTAGGAAGCAGCTACGCACCTCTGTCCCCAAATAGGTCTTTCAGAAATTATGAAGGGAATAGGGGTTTTGAAAGACATAAATTTTATAAGGACTCATGAGGTAAAACTGAGATTTTCTTCGGATATGTTAGAGGGGGGGGGGGGGGTTGGGTTTGATATGCGTCCCAAATACATTGTGTGGGAGGTAAGGTAATGTCAGCATGTAGGAGTGATTCGCGTCGGTACACGTCACCATATCCTGATGTCTGTAGGCACAGGAGACCCAAGTATTACGGTTACATCTGTTTCATCACTGCCCTGGGGATGATGTTTATGAAATAAATCACCACTTTGACCTGCAGGTGAAATTCAAGAGAATAATCGATCCTTGCATGAGATCTGCGATATGAGTAATTGCTGAAAAGAAGCCCGAAAGATTCAGGCTTCGACGGGACTCGAACCCATGCCTCCCAGTTGTGCACAAATGGTATCTGGTACTTTTGCTGCTAATAGTGGGAGGCGCGGTGGCCTCATGGTTAGTGCGCTCGACTTCGGATCGGGTGGTCCGGGTTCGAGCCCTGGCCAGCGTCGGTTGTATTCTTAGGCAAGACACTTTACTCTCACAGTGCTTCTCTTAACCCAGGTGTACAAATGGGTACCAGCAAATGTGCTGGGGGTAACCCTGCAAAGGACTAGCATCCATCCAGGGGGGAGTAGCAATACTCCTAGCCGCTTCATGCTAAGAAAACCGGAGTTAAGCACCGGCCCCATGGGCCACCTGGGCCCGTATAAAGGTTTTACTTTTACTTACTACTTTTGATGCTACTGCGTAAATTAAACCTCACCTGAGCATAGTTAGTAAAGGTCCCCCCTCTACTAACTATGACCTGAGAGGATTATTTCCTCATTTTGAACATTTCTTCTATTTTGTTATTAAACAGCAGGGTGTATGCTGGAAAAACTGTCGCATTAAGAAACCAGTAGGAGGAAATGTGTGGGATTTAACGAAAGAAAATAGCTTATCCCGTTCCAGTCGCGTTTTTCTGCGCGCTGACTTTCTGTGATGCGTTTTTCTTGTAAATTACTACTTAGTAAGAACATGATTTCGTTTGCAATTTTGTGTAAATGAGCTATTGTGATTTTTTCAAAGACTACAAATTGCTCTACGGGCTCTTGCAATTTTGTTGTCTTTTAAATATTTATTCTCGCTTAGTAACACCAAATTGCACTCGAAGTCGTGTTGTTACCTATACTTATGAAAGAAAAGTTAGGGTTTACACAAAATGTGTTTTGTTCCCTTTTACAGGCCCGCTACTGTGAGGAAGTTGGTATGCCAGTGACAAAGGCCTCTCGCCTTTATCTATACAGTGGGCTGGCGTCATTACTTATCCGGCCGGTGATTGGTCGGCTGTGTGACATTAAGGGGATTGATGCCTGTTTCATTTATCAGTTGGCAGGCGCCATTAATGGAGTCGCGACGTTATTGTTACCGCTGGCCACGAAATATTTTCATTTCGTTGTATACTCAGTAGTTTGGGGATTTGCTGATGGAGCTATAGGCTGCGCCGTGTGTGTTGCCATCATCGGCTGTTTTTCAGACAAACAAGGAGCTACTGCATTGGGGATTAGTTTTTCAGTCATTTGTGTTATAGCAGCCGTCGGCCCTGCGCTTGGAGGTATGTTCAGAAGAAAATAATTGAAAGCAGCTGAATAAGAAAATTTTCCTAGAGCCCATAAAGCAAACTGGTATATAATTGTTTTTGCTTTTTGTCAACCTATGAATTCCCTCCAAAAACTTGTGCCACTTGCTCAACCATTCAGATGCAATCTAAACCAGTCATATGCGAAGTTAAATTCAAGTGATTGCATTTCGCGCGTTTTCCAACCTGTGTGGTTTCCTCGGCTTCGGCACGCCTTTTTAACCCTTTAACTCCCAAGATCTCATTAATAATTCTCCTTACTATCTCCCATACAGTTCTTGTCATGTTAGTTTGGGGAATTTGGTATTGGATCAACTTATAATCCCCTAACTTAAACTTTTGTTTATTCTCATCACTTGTCTGCTTGATATTGTATTGATACTGTAAGGAGAAATTCTGTCTTGGTCACGCATAGGAGTAAAAAGGTGAAGTGATTCGCAAACAATTATTACTTACTTGACAAGTTAACTTGTTTTCGATTAAGTGTCATGAAACTGAAAGCAAATTTATCACAACAGCTAATCGGAAGAAAGGAAAATACTTGAACTCAAAGTAAAAGCAACCAAAATTTCTAAAGCGCGAGAAAACGCGAGCGGCCAAGTCGTGATTAATTTTAGTTTTGCATCTGATTGGTTGAGAGAGTGGTGCCAGTTTTCTGGACCAATCACAGAGCGAAGTAAACTCTTCGCAAGATTCAGGAGACAAACATTTTCCAGGAGTATGGATGAAGTAATACTTCAATAATGAATTGATAAATCATGAATGGATTCTTTGAGGTACACTTAACCTTTCTTTAACATTGTTTTCATCCTTATTTTTCTTCCCTTGTATTTAGGTCTGATGGCAGATGAGTTGGGGTCATATGTTCCAGTATTTTACATGTCGGGAGTTATACTTCTTGTAGGTTCCGCTGTCATTTTCCTACTCCCTTTTTTCAAGCCAAAAAACGTAAGACATGCGACAAAATCAGACGAGAGACTCCTCGTAGTGGAAAAATGTACAGCAGTTTGATGGCATGAATTCTAGAAATAATAACTTTTTCTATTGGGTAGTTTTTCTTTTCCCAATTAACCCCTCTCTGCTTTCCATAAAACGTAACCCTCCTTGATTATTATAATTGTTGGAATTGTCCTAGTCCTCTAAATTGAATTTTTCGGATTTTCAGCACAGCGGTGGTTTTCTCGAGCCATTCGCACCATTTAGTATAACGAACTCAACAGCACTATTGACATAAGTCTCATAAACGAGAAGTAATCCCTCCCCGTCATGATAGAGGTTTACTTCTCGGTCTTCTCGCTTATGCATCGTAGTCTCGTTTTTAAGCCTCTTTTCACGGTTGAGACTAGGCTCCTCCCCTCGAGAAAACAGCGGTAATCGAGCTCAGTTTTAGCACTCCCGCAAACGTGTATTCGGCCCCAGTTCTTGGGTCATCGATCACGGTAAAACTAAGCGACCCGAAGTCCTTCGTATATTTTTTCTTTCAATACCTTTCGTATCTAATTGTTCCCTTTTTCTCGTCATCGTATTTCTTGAAAGTGTATCAGTCTTTCACTTTTCAAAAACGAGGGAAATATTAAGTCTAGCAAACCTTGATGAAATCAAACCTATTTCAGGAGATCTAGTTTTAAGTATGCAAATTTACATCGACTAAGCCTAAATCCACCGCCTAAATTGTAGCCAGCAAATAGAGTATAAAGAACAAATCAAACGACGTTTACGGGCAGCACAAAGTCGAAGGCGATGCATGGGGAAAGCCAAAACTGAGCTCACTAGTTCAGTAATTTTGTTTGTTGCTCCGGCGGTATGGAAATTAAACTTAGACAAGCAAATTTTTTAAAGAATAATAATACATAGATACTGGGTTCTTACTACAATGGATAACTTAGGTCAGTATTATCATGCTGGTCTTTTGTTCTGCACAAAAAGGAAAAAAAAAAATGATGAACGCGTAGGAGTGATTAACCAAAGAAAACGGTCCTTTAATGGTAACAACAGTTCGAAATCGCTTAGTGGTGAAACTTGAAGAAAATTCAAATGATGCAAAATGGGAGTTAAATTGAAAAAGAATGATAACGCCAAACAGAAGGGGAAAAATAAGGAACAAAAATTGTACTGATACCCGGGATTGTTCATGGCTGAACAGCATTAAACCAGAGACCCTCAGATCTTCAGTTTGATGCTCTCCCAAGTGAGCTATCTCGGCTGGCGATTAATATATGGGAAACAAATAACAAATGAATTACTTTCAATTCTAACACTTCTGAGTGCACTCAACCCAAAAGTTGAATGCACAAGGTAAATTTGCAACCATGCATGAGAAGATGATAAAAAAGAAGAATATTTTTAATATAATGTAAAATACACTTAAGAGTTTAAGTGAGGCCAATAAATTGTATGACAAATTGTATGACCACTGGATCTTTAGTGTTATTATTTAAAAAGATTCGTTGTGATTAATCTGTATGCCAATTGAGGACATCTACGCAGCGTTAACTTCGGAGAACGGTTCTTCTTTGGTATTTAATTTCGAACTCATGTAGAAAGAAACAGCAAAAAATCCCACAAAATGTGAAAAAAGGAAATTCGAACGAGGAAGGTAATTATCGCAAAACGGAAGGAAACAAAATTCATGCCGAGACTCGGGATTGTTCAGAGCATAACAACATTGAACCAGGGACATTTATTAAGCTATCTCGCCACGTAAGAAACAAATGTCGGCAACAAAAAGAAAATGAATTTGCCGTCAATTCTGATTATGCTCAAACCAAAATTGTCTACATACAAAGTAAATTCGTAACCGATCAATATTGTGATGCTTATGCTGGACTTTCTCCATTCAAACTGATCTTTTGAAGTTTTGGAATTTTTGGTTAAGAGTGTTATAATCTTCGTTATTATTTTATTATCATCTTTGTTATTATCATCGTGAACTTTGTCATCATTGCCATCATCAACATAATCATCAGTGTTACTATTATTATTGGTGCTATCGTTGTTAGTATGATTTTTATTATTACAGACATAACGAATCTGTTAGTTTTCATTTGAAAACAAGTCAGTTGTTTCTAAGCATTTTGTCCTTTTCCTTTTTTAATTCAAGATTTACGAAGAAAAACGATGATTACAATTTGCATATATATATATATATATATATATATATATATATATATATTGTATATATATAATTATATCTATATCATATGAAAAAGACCTTTTTTATATAGATTCGGATTAATACTATTTTTATTATCATTAATTTCGGGAAAAGCTGAACACCAATATAAAAAAACGCAGCAGTTACAAAATTATAGATACAAACAATTCTCTTCATTGAGGAAGCAAAACCAAAACAAGACAAAAACAAATATGCGTTAGACATTCGCCGTTGTTTTGCATAAACTTACTTGAGAAAAATGGTAAAGAAAGAACATTTTTTATATAATTTCAAATGCAATCGAGGGCCCGGTAAGGCCAAGAAAATTCTTTGAGCATTGGATCTTAAGTAGAACTATTATTTTAGGTGTTATTTCTAAGTTTTCCCTTTCACAGTGATTAGTCTGTATGGAAACCGAGAACATCTGTTCAACTTTTAAAAAAACAGTTCTTCTTTGGTATGTAAATGTAGAAATAAAGAAATTTGATTGAGAAAAGTAAATGGCGCAAAACAAAAAGGAAAGAAAGAGGAATAAAAATGCTGTCAGGACCCGGGATTGTTCAAAGCAGAGCGAAGCTGAACCAGGGACATTCAGATCTTCATTCTGACGCTTCTCCCAACTAAGCTATCTCGACAAGGAATAATAACAATTTGCAAAACTATTTCTAGTATCAATTCCGAGTATACCCACATCAGACATTAAATTGAGGGTTGTTATTTCGTGATCTGTAGCCATTTCACGAGTTTTGATGAATTTCCTTAGTTGAAATGTTTTTTTTTAAATTGTATCGTATTTTTCAATCAAAATCATTATCATTATTATTGTCATCTCCACCGTCGTCACCATCATCACCATCATCATCATTGTTATATTAACTATTTTTATCATCATCAATCAAGAGATCATGAAAGACTGCGGTTCATAATCTCTTGCCTCCACTAGCTAAGCAAACTCGTTCCTAGGACTTTTTTCCTTGAAAATTGGGAAAAGGCGGGGAAGTGATAACGAAGCAGGCTTAAGGCGGGGGTAAACCTGAAAAAATGCCCATTTTTCACTCATTTTTCACAGCTAGGACTTACTTCAAAACTTAGGCAAACTATATATCCCTGGAAAGCTTATGACTTGAAGATCATGAAAAAAAATATTTCAGACTCAACATGTCTATTGTAATAGGATACCACTCGTTTAATTGAGCCACCTGCAGGGTTCTACCAGGGGTTACTTAAGAAAAGATAACTCCTTCTGGAATTAATAAAAAATAATGTTTTTAGTATCAATTCAAAGAAGACATGTTGTTTATTGTTATAAGCAGAGGGATTTCTAATATGTTGAAAACATTTTAAATGATGATCAATTAAATTTGACATGGAAAATCAGAGGGGTGTTTCACTTCATAACTTTAAGTACATACATCATATGGAAAATTGCTCTGCTTATGACACAAAACTTATCAAAAGGAACAAATGCTGAAAATTTCAGATCAATTGGATAAATTGTTGTCAAGATATCTTTTCTTGAAGACAAAATTTTGCGTAATGAGAAAATAGCCTTTAAACTTACAGATAGCAATCAAACTTAATTTTTTACAATATGTAACCACTATAGTGGCCCAAGTGTCCATATTTTGTCCACAGGAGTATCTAAAAGTAATTTAAAAGCCTCCTGGTTCATAAGTAACTCCTTCAGCTTCTTGAAGGGCTTCCTCTCGATGAGTCCTCAGAAGTCGCTTCCCTTGACGCCATCTCTTTTCCTTCTGCATAACCTGCAAATTGGACTTAACCAATCTTTTACTGTCTTTTGCATGTGTTGCCACTCTTGTACAAACACCACCAGGGATACAAAGCCTCTCCATGATTTTTAGCCTACTAAAAGACTCGGCGGTTAATGTCATATGATTTCCCTAACTGGGTCACACCACTGGATGGTGGAAGTGGACTGGATTCCTCACAGGAACTACACTGAAGGGAAAACTGTAACCCCCACTCTTGCACTTTTATCTTCCTCAAGAGTTAAGGTGCCTAAAGACAAATCAAGTGAAAATTGTAACATAAATCGGGCAATTTTGTTATAAGCAAAGTGAGGACCTCAAGTCAGAAATACACATTCTGAGATTTTTCCCCATAATTTTTTGTTTACAGTGTATATGCACAATACCTAAAAATCTTTCTCTTACCCAATCCAAGATTTAATAGATAAATCAGTGTATTTAGCAGGGAAAAACTGGAACTATGGGTCGATATGATATGGGAAATAAGTCATAATCGAGAACAGAGAAAGACATAGATTTAAAAAAATTTCTTACCTTTCTCACACACGTGTGCCTTTGAGACGGCCGTGGTAAATTTCTCTCATTTATTAATCTAAATCCCTCGCTTTCCTCGGTATTGAAGGTATACTCTTCATCAGAGCTGTCTAAAAGGAGGGGCATATTTCATTTTCTTTCTGGAGGAACCAACGGTTTCCTTAGAGTCCGAGTCGGAGAGCTGATTTTCATCCAGCGAAGTGCTCGGAGTTGAGGCGGCGATTTCGTCAACATCGGGAGCTGTTTCTTCAGACTCTTGTTTCTGTTTTCGCCTTCCAGAAAAACTTCTCTTTCTTTTCTTCCTGTAGACAGATCTACTTTTCTCTCCGACAATTTTCGATATAACTTTTCCTTTGATTATAACTTTTCCTTTGCTGGCTCCGAGTACACCGAGTGTCACATTCGACCAAAACTGCCTCTAAATCTATCCCATAATGGGTTTGACCCTAGAAAACCCTTCAGATAAGACTACATAAAGTATCTCGTTAAATCCTGCCCGTTTGGGAGCTTGGTTGCCAGAATAACACATCATAAACAACTGAAAAATCCAAAAAATGCTCTTCTCGTTGCCATGGTAACCACACCATTAGCCAGAGCGGGAATTTTGAAATCGCTCAAAAAGGCAAAAATAGTGAAAATAAGTAGAAAATTATTTTTCCATAGCGAAGTTGAATACCCAAAGCTGCAAATTCCGAGGAAAACAGAAAACTCAGTTTTTGAGCAAATTTCAGGTTTACCCCCGCCTTAAGCCTGCAAGGCGGAAGCGAGGATCAGAAAGAGAAATAGCCGTCATGGGGAGGTTGGGGACTAATACGGAACTCTTGTTTTTTGAAGTTTATTGGTTTTTTAAACGTTAGCCTGCGGGGCTAGCCAAGTTGTAGAAGTTCAACGTGGGGTAATTTTTTCCTTGATATTTTTCCTAACCTTTGTTTAGACATATCAATACCAACAGGCTTTATTTAAAAAATGCAAAGCTCATTTTCGCGGAAGGATCGTGCATGGATACGTTCATTTGGATTCAAGCTCCCCTGGATATATATAAAAAAAAATTTCAAGCCTCCTTAAAAATGTGTATTTCTTCGAGCATTTCATCTGAAACTCAGCAACCGATTTTCATTTAGAAAGCGACATTATCTGTTCTGTGATGCGAACACCTTTCTGAGAGCAAAGCTCGAGGAAACCTGTGAGCTTCGAGGAACAGATATGTCCAAGGATAAATATACGAGCATATATTAGCGCCCAACGGAGGTTATTGTGTTTATGCTCCTTGAAATATTTTCGCAAAGCGCGGGAAAAATGAACGACTTGCTGTTTCCTGCGTGGGATGTTCGAGTTTTCTGTATTCTCTGGTACAACTTTAAGAAGAAACGGACATGCCCCTTCATCTGTAACAGTAGAGTAACGCTCTTTCATCTTAAATTCTATTTCAAACGAACGCTTATCGTATTAGATGGAGGGTTTGAAAATTGGGGATTGTCAGTTGGGTGTATCCTCAGATATTCCCTAGTTTCAACGAAAGCATATTCGATCACGAGAAGCATTTAGACTGAATGCGAGCAAAAAAACATTTGTTAAATCGTACGTGGTGTGAAACAAACATGAAAGCGTAAGAACATAACGGTCACCACGTTACGCTTTCCCTTACGCAAGGAGCTCCGCTGCACGCGCGGCGTATTTTGTTCAGAAGTTAAATAGTGCACCTTCCTTTTTTGACCACTTTTTACACCAGATGAGGATACATCTGTGAGGATTTTATCTCGCTATGTATAACTAATAACATTATTTCGTGTGCAATTTGGCGCTAGTGAGCACGAGTAAATTTCCAAAGAACACACATTGCTCGAGCCTGTATGGCAAGTGAAATGTATAGTCCATAAAAAATTTGTGCTTAATACACCAAATTAATATAGATATATGTTATTTGCCGGCTGGGAGGTCCGTATGGTGAAAAACTGTGACCGAGGTCTTGAAAATACTGCCCGAGGCCGTAGGCCGAGGGCAGCATTTTCAAGACCGAGGTTACAGTTTTTCACCATACGGACCGACCCTTAGCCGGTAAATAACATATTTATTGTTTTTAAACTTGACGAAATTCTTTCCGAAAGAACCCGAATGATTTATGGCCGTAAATACGGCGAGATCTTCCATAAACTGAACAATTTTTGAGTGAGTAAATGGTAGTTAAAATAGAGGTGATGCAAATTTAAGAGAGATGCCTCAGCGAAACATTTTCATTTCCGTAACGATAAAGGTGATTTAAAAGGCTTCCAAACAAACTTTGAAACATTATTTTTACAAGTATCTGTCACAATCTGACACCTGTCAATTAGAGAGCGCCCAAGAAAAAAAAAGCGTAGGAACATTTGAAAACCAACTAGTTTGGCAAGTACTGTCACGACAATGTTTTCTTCAAAATCGGTTAATGATCTAACGGAAAGTATTATTCACTCTCATCGACCATTCATTCATGTACGAAGATTTACCTCTGTTCATTAAGTAAACGGCGAGGAAAGTAATCGTGAGTAAATTCAATTTTTTTACTTTGAAGTTGTGAGAGTTTGCTCGTTTGTTTGCTGTAATGGCGTGTTTAACTCTGATCTTTCCTTCACAAAAAGCTAAATTCGAACGGCACACTCCAACGAGACACAAGGGAATGTAATGCGGCCTTTTCTCAAAAAATTCCTTCAATTTCTGTTGTGCAATTTAAGGTACAAATGTCCAAATTGAACGGAATTGGAAAGACTCACCAGGAGCGTATATTTGTTGTAGAACTTAAATTAAAACTTCGCTCGCTCTTTCACTATGAACAAATTGCTCGAGAAACTTCAGATATTAAATGAATGAAAGTTCCATCGTTCAGTTTAACTGTAACCAAATACCTCACGTTTCAACTTTCTGGGTACTTTTTGTGAACGATTAAAATTAATTGCAGACGGTTTTTAGGCCGCTTGACAACCAACGTAATGACACTATTGTTTATACAAATTCATTCTGAAACCAATATTTTTCTGTCAACCAAAGTGATTTGATAGAGAAAAGGGAGGATTCATAAGTTATATATCGGCTTGAGGTAGTGACCGACGTGTTTGCTTAAAAATACTGCCCAGCCGGAAAACGAGGTATATTTATGAAAAATGACAACGAAAGTTGGGATGTACTCGGCGACTCACGAAAGCGTTACCGTGGCCCGTGGGCAGAGATAGGAAAATACTGACCGGGTAAAGAACCAATCAGATTGCAAGATTCGTTACCGTGCCCTCTAAAAAAACAATAAAAATGGTTATTACTTGTTAATGATGCACACGAAAAACCATCAGACTCAAGACGGACGAAATTCTTAAAGCGTGCGCGCGCTATTTGTAATTTACACTCGTGTTAAAACTTCGCACTCGTTTTCAGACATTCAGAAGGTGGTGATCTTGCCATGTACATTATCATATTTACTGTAGTGGGGCTTGGACAATAAAAACCATAGTTTAATTTCATCACAAACTTAATCTTCAACGGACGGTGTACTTCCTCAGCTTGTCCAGACCAACTCACGTCTATGCTTGTCACTCCTAGAAACAGTAACCATTAACTAGCCAGTGAGAATGAGGGAATTTCTTCAGTTATGTTCACCGAAATACGACACCCATTTTTCTGGTTATCGTTATATTAAAATATGACCTTAGCAAAGAGAACTCCATGTTACGAAACGGCGTTAGCCATACACATCTTTATTAACTCTTGGTTCCCATCTAAAATAACAGTTTTTAAGATACACAGAGGGCTATGATACAAAGTGATGTATGTAAGAATGTAAAACAACTTTCTGCAGGCTTTATACCACAATCGAACGGTCGCATTGGATCGTAAAACCTAACATTAACACAGCTGATTCGAGAATTACGGGAACAACAAATCCTGACCACTCGCTGACTAAACTGACCGAAAAATCACCAATTTAATTACAATTTGTTTAACTAGCACTTTTCTTTACATCGTCTTTCACACAAATCCAAGACCAGCAACTTAAATTGTCTGTGAATGGTGAACGAACGCAAAAGCGTTCGCCTAGATCAGAAAGAGCTTGGCTCTAGACAAAACTTAACTTGAGATTTACAATAAACCAGTCTCTAATACATTATTTGACATAGCTGCTTTCATTTAACTACAACAGTGTTCTAGTCAGCCGGGCAATCTAGGCGCTAAGACCAAATTCAATGGTGGTAGAAACCAGCCGTCTGTGATGGCGCGGCTTGGTACGGAGGTTGAAAACGGACGTGTGCTGGAGCTGAAGGGCTGGTCACTAGGTACTGAGGCGAACTGCTTGGTAGCCGCGTCGGTGGCTGCGACGGAGAAGTAAGCTGGGGCGCGGCTGTTGCCAAATACATAGGTTGCTGCGAGTGACTTATTCTATAATTCTAAAATAAATCAATAAAAACCACACAAATAAATAAATACGCGTTAATTAATTTAAGTTTCCGTGTTTAAGCATCTATTCCATTAGTATTAGCGTAAGTTTTACCACCAAATCTAACAGATGACGTAAAGCGCGAACACAACTTTCGACGCAGGCCCCTGTTGTACAAACAGCGGAACAGGTAAACAGAATAAGATGGCAACTCACCGGTTGAGCAAACTGTGAAAGAAGCGAAGGACGATGGGGTATATGCTGCGAGTGAGAGTGAGAGGAAGGAGCTGCCATCAGATTGTTCTCGTAAATATTGGAGTTTGAATTGCTATCCTCGTCCTCGATTTCCATAGCGTCACCTGTGTTAGAAATAAAAGAAGTACGTTCATTATCAAAATTCTTCGTTTCACAAGCTATTTATAATCCAACTGCTTCATTTATACGAAAATGTCGTCCATTTTTTCGTTTGAAACAACACACGCGAGCGTGGTTAACCTGTCAAACAGGTCTTTCCCACAGGACAAAAAATAAACCACATGTCCAAACAACCGATCAATACTGCGGGATATTTTTACTCCATTCCGCGCGATATTTTTACTCTACCAAGTGCAGTTGGATAATAACTACAAATATTTCTTGTGCGGCATCGTACCCGTTAGTTCCGTTACTGGATTTGAAGACTCGCTGCTGGTGCTGGTACTAGGTGATCTACCAACCACTGTGGGCGGTTTGGATGATTTCTGAGTCGAACCTGTGGGTAAAAAAAAGTAAGAGCATCAAGCTTTGTGCTTCATTTACTTCGTAAAGTGACAAGGATAAAAGAACGACAAGTTAGAAATATTTTTTCTTCAGAATTGCACAGCACCTTCAAACTAGAGAGTTTACACAATTCATAACTTGACCAAGATACCTTTTTGCAGTTGCTCCGCGATAAACGAAGTCAGCTTCTCTTGCGCGTGTTTCGTTTGAATATCTGTAAGCAAATAACCAGCAAATGTTTAATAAAACAGAACCAAACTGCATCCGAAATATATGGCTGTGTTGCCTTAAAATAATCACAGGTTACTGACCTCTCTTGAGGCGTGAATCTACTTCGCCAAACATCGAACTTCTTGAAGACGTGGTGCTCACTCTTCCATACGCGCTGTTAGAAATTTTCGCCACTCGCTGGACTGAACCTACAAAAGATCGATCTATTAAAAAAAGTTTCTTAATAGAAGGAACCGATACCGCTTTGGCAATAACAACGAACATCTAGCAGTGTATCGATACGGCTACTGCAACGGTACACCACCTCTGACTGGTAAGAGATGGGAAATAATTACAAAGGATTCCACATAGTTCCTTTTAAGTCTTTTTCAACTGATTTCACCACAAGGATAAATATTTACTGCTCCTCTTTACACTGCCACTCTAACTTCACTCTACTTTACCTTGTTATACGTTACTCTGGGAGTCGCAACTCCAGGGATTTTACAGCGATGGAAAAAAGAAAGCGCTTTCTCGTCAATGCAGTCGTCCCTACCTGTAGACTTTTCTTCCATGTCTGGGCTAACTGGCTCCACATGAGGCCCGTTCATTTCACCACTACTAGAAATCGGTCGATGGACAAAGGACGGCGTCGTTGATGGTGAGCTGAGATTCGGAAGTGATGGCGATTTCATGACTAAATGCGATAAGCTTGACGACGATGACCCATTAGTTACACTAGTCACTCCAGCAGACTGTGATGGTAATGTTCTCGGCGTGTCCACTGACAGTCTGTTCCGCGATCGATTGCGATATTCTAACAATGAAACCTGCCAAAGAACAACAAACCAACAAATACGAGTGTAATTACACACAGATACAAAACTGAGTTTTTGTTGGGTGAATCTTGAAATTTCTTGGCAATCTCCGGGCCACGATAATTAGAGTTAAAGCCATTTTCGATACAAATGTCAAGCGCAAACTGGTATTGCATTGGTTTTAATCTACTTTGCAAAGTGATTCGTCCAAAGATTTCTCGCCACTTTCTCAAGCAATCAAGGCCTAGTTTCGGATAACGCTATCCAACGGATAAGTGTTAACAAAACATGCTGCACTATACACTGGATAGATATTTATCCTCCTTACAGCGTTATCGTCTTTTTGAACAACCTAGACCAAATTAAAAACTAAATGTTATAGCCACTTGCTTTTTCCCGCGCTTCAACCAATTTGCTACATCATTGGCTGCTCGTGATTTCTTCCTTTCTTCCGATTGGCTGTTAGGATTTTTTGGCTGACGTCACTCAACCAAAAAACATTCTGATTGGTTACTGGTTGAACTTCTTTTACCTTTTTCTTTCCTGGCGTTCCTGATGTATCGTTACCCTGTGAAAGCTGCAGTACAGGTTGCCCAGGAATCGTTGCTGCAACAGACACGGGTGAAACAGCGCAGGTCACCACAGGCGGAGGATATCCCAGTGTAATGACAGGAGCTATACTAGAAACCGGTGAATTATTTACAAGTCGAGGATCGCTCGGTCTTCTCTGCAAAATACCAGACTCGCCCGTTGCCACCGTAAGTGCATTGTTCTCTGAAAGAGCTGTCGAATTCGCAGTCTCCAGAATGTTTGACGCATTTGAAACGTTCACTTTTAAAAGAAGTTCTTCTCTAAGAGGAATTTGTTCATTTGTAGCCGATAGAACCTCTCCTTTGTGTGGTTGTAAATCGTTCACACTATCTGCTAATACAATCTGCACTTGCTGTTCTAGCGCAACGGGCGAGCTAACAATAAGAGGCTCGCCACACGCTGGCTCTGTCTGTACAGTTCTCCCTAAATTTGCAGTTTGCTCGGATGCGGACGACATCTCCCGGTATCTTTTCAAGTGCCTTTTCTTCAGCGGTAAAGTATCTTGAAAAAGGGAAAAAGCTGGTGGTTATAATTACACACAACCTATTCCTCTTTATTTGGCTACTAAACTTGATAAACAACATCTCTGAGGCATATTTTTGGGCAGCCAACGAGAAATTTAATCTCTAAATGCGCGACGCAACCTTAGACAGAGAATCAGTGCGAGAGAAAACCAAATGAGTTGCCAGACTTTTGTAGAATGGATAAAAAAAAGAGCTTACTTGGGCCAGGGTGCGGGCACATCTTTACAAACAGAGTTAAAAAATATTTTCCACAGTAGAAGTTTGGAATGAAACGGTTTGTCTAAAGCAGTACAGAACTCGCCTGGAGTCCAGCCTACAAAAACTACAGAAAGCCACGAAGCTTCTCAAAAGTTACATGTTAACCAATCCCTTAATTAAGAAGAAAACAGGTGGACTGTACATTAGCAACCAGCGGTGACTGGAATTAATTTCGAAAAATGGATAACATTTTCTCAGGAGAGTATATGTGTACAAACGCTCTACGCACTGCGTGATTGAACTGTCATGAAAGATCTCTACTAACCTATAATTTTTGGCAGCCCATTTCTTCTTAGAGGGGATGGAATTGTCTTACCATTTAAAGGTACATTCATGGGGCTGCTAACGTTGATTTTGAAGCCATTCGGAGGTCTTTCATTGACTAAGTTTTGTCCATACAGGTACTGAAACAGCCACCTCTGCAAGTGCAGTGAGGATAGTGCAGAACAAAGTTAGTACAGCTGTTCTCAGTGGATGACATTTAAACAAAAACAGAAAACAAAAACAAAACAATAACCAAAAAAAAAAACTTTTTGTCTGCCTAACTGCATTTCAACTCTTTCAACTTGGCATAAATTCAATGTAATGGCCCCTTCTTCTGGGCAAGTGTCTCAATTGGTTTTGGAGCCGCGCACCTAAGAAAAAATGTTGAACCCCTGAACCCCTAAAATGTTTTTAAAATGTTTAAAGGAGATATAAAAATTTCCAGAGACAACATACTTCTCATATTTAAAATGGCAAGCTAGTGGACAATTCTGCATAGCTAAGTTGATTTCCCAACGGTGGGTGGTCACGATTTCATAATTTACTAGGAATTTTAAAACGATTTCTAAAACTTAACCATGATCAGCAACAGTTTTCACAAGAGAAAAACTTTTAAGCAAGTGTGATCTAAATACCTTCTTCAAAGATCCATACAATGGATTTGTTCTTGTTGACCTGTGCCCAAATCTGACAGAGGCAAC
>NC_142674.1:2976271-3066271 GCF_964200805.1 Pocillopora damicornis
GTCACTCATGGGAGTTTAGGGGTTAACTCCTATGAGTGACCAAGACAGAATTTCTCCTTACAATGTCAATACAATATCAACCAGATAAGTGACAAGAATAAAGAAAAACATAAATTTAGGGATAATTAGTTGATCCAATACTAAGTTCTCTGAAATAATGTTATAAGAATTGTGGGTTGACAGTTAGGAGAGTTACAAATTTGATCTGGGAGTTAAAGGGTTAACCCTCTACACCCTAACTTCGGAAAGAATCATTATTCTTCATACTGTTCTCTGGACATTTTATAAGGTGCTGACAAGGAGAATTTGTTAGACAATCTTGAGCATCTTTAATTGCTGATCATTTTTTTTTATTCTCAAGACTTTAATGTTTGATTCAGGGATGATAATGAAGGAGAAATTAGAAGCTAGTCACTCATTGGGGTTTAAGGGTTACCAAGGAGACCATGCACTTATGTTACCGTAATTTCCGGTCGATTACCCGCGGGTAATCTGTTGATTTTGCATTAAATCCGCGCCACTGCGGGTAATAGGGAGGTGCGGGTTATGTGACAATTTTAAATTCTTCTGGAAGTTGAATTGAAAAAATTTCTCACCTTCCTGCGTTTCCACCTCTCAAATGAATTTTATTGTATCAAAAGTGCCACAAAGCGGCACGAAAACATGATGCCAACTCGAGTTTATTTCACGCATAATTAGTTGCGTGACAAACAAATTTTTATCGGCACGCGTGAAAACAAAACCTTGATGGTGACAAAAATAATCCAAGGATATCCGGCGCATCAGTAACAAATTTCCAGTTTTCACTAGCTTGAGCTAAAGAGAATTTTCCCGTTTTAAGGGACTTGTTAGGCCCAGTAGAACAGGAGATATCGATTTTTTTGAGAAATTGCCGACAGTAATTTTAAATCCCAAATGCATCACCAGAATGTTGAAAATAATAGGTGCGAAACTTAACTAATTTCGCGCTGAAAAAGTATTTTAACGACAAATGAACAATGGATATTGCTCATTACGCTCCTACATGCTATAAAAAGGTAACTGACTGAATAAGAATTATAAACCTCGATCATTCGCGATAAGTGTATCCACGAGTCACCAATTAAGTTAAAATGCCTGCTGTGAAACGCCCACGTCACAGTTTTACGTTTGATTATAAGCTTAGAGTAATAACTCTTACCGATGAAATCGGTAATAGAGCAGCAGCAATAATCAATCAATAAAGTATAAGCTAATATTGACACAGAATTGTGCACATGTCTGAATCGAAAGACTGAAATGTATCGCCTTAATGTCACGTTTTCGCCACCGAAAAAGTTGAATAACAACGTGCGGGTTATCCACCGGTGCGGGTAATCCGTTGACTTTTTTTTTCGCCGTATGCAATAATCGGCCGGTGCGGGTAATCGGCCGTGCGGGTAATCGACCGGAAATTACGGTACTTGCCATAAATAAGTCACACAATTAACTTACAAATTGTAAACGAGACTTTGTGATAGAGGATTGAACACTGATGAAAAATTCTTAGATATACTATTTAAAAAATGAGGACAAGGGTTTCATCAGGGTTTCCAAACGTGAGAAAACTGATGAAAGCACCAGGCTGCAAGGCCAAGTACTTTAAATGTTTTAGAGTGTTTGGAAATCCTGATGCACAAGTTTTTGAAACTGCTTCTCAACTGCACCTTAGGGATAAAAGAAAATTGAAATATTCACAAATTTTTTGTATGTTGTCAGCAAGTTTGTTGTTACAAAAAATTGTATTGCTATGGTGATTTCTCTTTTCAGAAAGGGTGTAAGCAATGTTATCACAATGCTGAGGTTTCTGAGGTGTTGGCACCTAAGTGCAGCACTAGCAAGGAAGAAATGAGTAAAGACACAGAAGGAACTGTTGAAATTGGTAATTTGAGGAGTTCTTGTGATCAGTTTATGGCCTCTGCCTACTTTAAGAAAAGTAAAATAAATATTAATGTAAACAAGGGAATGAATGTGATCATACTTTCTTTAGAAAATGTCTTATTTCTTCTTATTAGAGAGGGTGTTAATAAAGTTTGTTTGTTTTTGTGGGTGTCTTTGTTTTAAGTATTCAAATACATGTTATTAATATTCAAATTAAGAAATAAGTTCACTTGAGTTTGATGCCTTATTATATGAAACTCATGGATAGCACATCATTCCAGTGTTTCACCAGTGTTTCACCAGGGTTTCAAACCGTATGTGACCAAATTGGCATGTCTTGGTTGGATGACCCCCTTATGAATAATTAATGCTTTGAAAATGTGAACTAATAATCTAATTGCAAACCACTAATCCATTGTCTACTCATGATCCAAGAAAAAATTCATCAACTATCCCCGTGTATGTACTGTTTCATTAATATACCTGGTTGATAACCTTGAGCAGGTCCATAGGCATATCCAGTAGGGGGATAAGGCGCTTGACTCATAGTGACTGCAGTCCAACAATTATCATGAATTTCTGACAAACAGATGTTATAAATAATAGATATAGACTAAGATATAATAAGGAAGATATAAAAAGCTGTCACCCGAATTTATTGAAAACTGTAAGCAACATAGCTTAGTTTTGGAAGCTAATTTTAAGATATGAGTTCCAATTCCAACTTTTTTTCCGGTTTTGCACGTGGGTACTCAAACCTTGATATTCATCGACTGAACAAATCTAGGATTGCAATAACGAGTGTGAGAATAGAAATTACACTTTCGATTCTTGTGGAATTTAACACGCCATTGTGAATATTTCGTTATTAGCATACAGTGAGCTGGGATCATAATTTAGAGACATGCAAACAGGTATCGTTTTCGTTTTCCAAACAGATATCGAGAAGACATATTACACGTATTTACAGCTGAAAACTCCTCCACTTTGTCTAGCATCAATTTTCACACTTTCTGATCCTTACAATAAAACACAGATTAAGAGGTGAGAAACGCCAAAAGCAAGTCTGCCGCAGTCGCGCCTCAATGCATGGAAAATACATCGACATGGGACATGTCAACACAAAACGCAATAGGAAATACACGATACCTTACCCTATCTAATGAAAGGAGCCCTAAAAATGTAATAGTTTGTTTGTATTTGGCTCTCTCAGCCTGCGTGATCTTACCTCACGTCCTTTAGAACGCAACTCAACGATGCGCGTCGAGGATGAATGTAATCGATATTCTGCTCTCAAGGTATAATAAAATAATGCTATGGGAGGGATGGTCGTTAATTCATCGCCTAAGGCTCTTGAGTGAGTGTGAAGACCTGTGAAGCTAATTTAATACAGAACTGGAAGTGTGTCAGGAAGGAGATCTTTAGCTAAAGAAAACATAATGCGTCGACTTGTTTCAATTTTAGGGTAATTGTTGCGAATGTATTATCTCCTCTGCCCTCCCCAAGTCGGGTGCGTCATGTACGAGTTTAGGCCGAGCAGAGGTAGGTACGAGGCAGGTGCAGAGCGAAGCGGGGAATGCTTCCGGCTTGCTTAACCTCTCTCCGCCCTGCTCACGACTTAGGCCCGTCACTATTTTTCGCCAGCGGGGGGGGAGGCAAGGGTCGGAGAAAAGGATATATGACAGCGGGTTAAGCGATCATCTCGTGCAGGTGACGCACGACCTGCGTCGTAAAGAATAATTGTGACGTCAGTCTTTACTTCACTCGTTTTCGCGGCAAGAGCAAGATTGAGCTTTTCGTGAGAGATAACAAAAAATTCGGAGACATATCGAAGATGAAGTGGTTGAGTGCCCTTCCCTTGCGAAATGGCTTTTGGAATTCCTAGGAATTTTTTCCGAGGAATTCCTAGGAATAAAGGTGTGAATTTTCACGGTAAATTCGGTCTGGGAATTCCCAAACATAACAACTCTGGTTCTAAAAACCAAGAAATTCCTAGAAATTCCCAGAAATTCCCAGAAATTCCCAGAAATTCCCAGAAATTCCCAGAAATTCCCAGAAATTCCCAGAAATTCCAAGTTTACAGCCAACAGGACTTGGAATTCCTAGGAATTCCTAGGAATTCCAACTCAGAGAACCAATGACTCTCCCTCAAAAGCTGTAAATCTAAAAAATTCCTAGGAATTTCTGGGAATTTTTGGGAATTTTTGGGAATTTTTAGGAATGTTTAAGAATTACTGGGAATTTTAAGCAAAAATTTGAGGCTAATGATATAAAATAAATACTTTAAATTAAAAAAAACCCAGCTAAAATTAAAGTATTCAATGAAATTTATTTAAAAGCTTAATTAAGGCTTACATCTAAAATAATTTTGATTAATTATTAACATCAACATGTGGTAATATTATGATGGAATTTGATTTATTTTTCTTTTCTTGAAAACTTCATACGGATTAATCCTCAATTACAGCTATTCATATAAAATAGTCCTAATCAATCATTAAATTTGGTTTGACACAAATTGTGAATAAAATCTGTTGATTATTTTCCATAAACTACAATATCTTAAATTATATTTGAAATCAAGCACTTTTGGGAGTGAAGGGGTTAATTACAGACAAATAAAATTGATTTTTTCATTAAAATCTTGTTGTAACTGTAACAATAAATTAGAATGAAGTTATCCTAATCTGCAAACTTAGCTGCTATTTGTATTTTTTTCCTGGGCTCACAATGAGTCGGCCTTGAATGAGGTTGTCCACAAGAAGCTTGACCATTTTGTATCTGGATTCCATGACATCTGAATTTGAAAAAAAATAATATATTTAAATATATATATTTAAAGCTCAGACCAGGCCTTTAAGATGGCTATGAGGAAAAGGGCATTCATTGGATTCTCAAATTGAGAAATCTCTGTTATATTGAGTGACTTTTATATTGGAGTTAGTACATCTCTCTCATAGATTTTACTAAAAAAGGGCTGAATACATTATTTTGTTTTTACAAAGGAGGGCTTCTTTATGTAATAAGGTTTGTTTAATAACAGTTCCCATTGTGAATCTTGAATGTTCCCAAACGTGACTAGAGGAATCTTGAAACCTTACTGATAGGTTTATTTCATTGTAAAGCATAAGCTTAAGAAACTGCAGCATGCAAGTGACAGATTCGATTCTCAGAATTATTCTAGTTTCCAGGGATTAGCAAGGTTTAACAGGCAAATGAGCCTATGGCCCCTATCATTGGAAAGTTATGGGCCATTTATAAAACGTTTGGGCCATTAGGGTAAATAAATGGGCCAGTAAAATTTTAACAAAGGTTTATTGCTTGTGTATTACAGTCTATGCCTATACAGAGACATGGTTTTAGGCTTGAAAAACCGTTGCCATGAATAACCATCCGCTATATTAACTTCAAGTGATCTTCAAGGTTTTTGAAATGTCGTGTGACCACCAGAACAAAACGGTGATGATAAATTGCTATCAACCATTCGGCAGTTCAGTAATTGACAGTGGTCTTCTATAAAAGCTGCACTAACCTGACACTAACCAAATGAAACAATTGTTTCTGACATCAGTTATGTTTTTTAATTACTTTGTTTTTGACAACAAAAAATTATTTGTTTTGACCATTATTGTTATAACCATATTTTAAGGTCAGAATAAGTTCAATAACAGTAAATGTTTGTTCGTTTTGCCAATAACAGATAGGTTACAGATTTTAAGCCATTAAGTTTAGGTTAAACCATCTGTTTCGTCCGTTTCACGGTCGTTTTCGCTCACAGTATCACGATTCTGCTCCGCTGTTGTGTTGAAAAATGTAGACAACGTTCTCTGCGAGCTGTCCAATCTCAAGATTTTTTTCGGAGGCATGAGGCTAATCGATGCAAATACATTCAAAGCGACGAAAACGCTCGAACTCTGCTCGAAAACGAAAGCATATGGAACTCCGAGCAATAGCCTCGTTTGCATGCAAAGTCCGAGTTCAGGATCTGGGAACAAGAATGAAGCGAGCGTGATCAAACGAGCGAAGGCACCGTAGTTTTTCGCTTGTTTATGTCTCACCAAAGTGAAATTTTTACAAATTAAAATCCTTTTCACAAAATAGTTTATATTTCACTAGCTTTGTACGGTCAGGGCGCATCACAGGCCCGGTAAGTATTTTTATAATGGGCCATTTCGTAGCTTTATGCGCCATACGCGCATGGCGCACGGCCTTCCTAATCCCTGAGTTTCAGTTGCGCCGAGCGTTATGTAAGCTTAATTCAACCCGCTACATCTATTCTTTTATAAGATTTTGAGGTAAAGTTTCCGCACAGCCCCATACTATTGTAAAACAAATCTGTTTTCCCAACGGAAATGTATTGTTTTTGTCATTGTTTTCTCTGTTCAAGAACTGAATGCATAATGTAGGATGGGGCTGTGCGGAATTTTACCCGATTTTGATCACGTAACGAATATCGCAATTTTTACTCACCACAAACTTTCAAAATCGTAGCTTTACAGATGGCCACTTGACCCTCGTTTGTACCAGTCAATATGTCAACTGTAGTCCCTTCTTTTAACTCCACGGCGCCAACGACTTTCATTTCTTTTACAACACTCACGCTGTTCTCGTTTTCCCATCGAACCACAATAAAAGCTATCTTAAGAAATGTTATATTAAGCAAAACAATTGAGAAAAACGATCAACCGATGAAAAGTACATTCAAAGATGAGCGCCAAATGGAGTCTTCTTTGTTTCCGATCACGGTCATGATCACGTGGATCTTTTAGGACTTGTCATTGGTTAGGAAAGTGAATCCGCTGGCTTGCCGATTGTAGTGTTAGGAGAAGCGCACAACTTTATTCTGACTTCTCCGACCGGTTCTCTATTTCTAGACGATGGCTACCTTGGTGATATAAATAATGATGTGAGCTCACTCTATGTAGAAAGAATCGATCGTATTACAAATGCACGATTTGTGGCCGAAAGTTGTCGAGGAAACAAAGACTCGAAACTCACTTGAGTTTTGTTCATGGCGAAGGTTAAATACAAGCTAATCACAGTTTTGAATGCGACTACAAATCGTCTTTTACCCTCATATTTATAAAAGAAGGATACCACATTAGGAAGTATAAGAGATACATAGATGATCCCAGTGTACCAGTACCTAAATCTACAAAGCTTGACCGTAGCAAGCGTTCAGCAACATGTTCCAACACCGCCATCTCGATTCCTCAGTCAGTCGTTTCCACTGAACTAAAAGCAGTAGTGACAACAGAGTAGAGTGCGTCTTACAAAGGAGAAACATTTGTACAAGAGACAGAAGTAACTATATGCGATTACAGAGGTGCGTTGGAACTCTGGTCCACAAATAGTTATGCACTGTCCGAAGTATAAAACAATTTTGTTGATAGCTGACAGACAGAGAAGAACAACAAGTAAACTTTAGCTGTTATTATTGAAGTGTGACTTGCAATTTTCATTTTTATACAAAGAAGGACTTGTATTTTGCACCAAAAATAAAAAGATGTAATATTTTTTGGGAGATCCAGTGATTGGGACATTTAAGAAATTAAGTTATGAAAGGAAACTTGGTTGGTACTTCTCACTACTAGCAAGTCTTGTTGACAAATATTTTCAGATCAGAGTTTCAAATAAAGTAAATTGAAGATGTCATTTAAAAGGTGTTTTTTCTCAAAGGGCACATTGACTACCTCTGTCTTGTCTGCATGCCAAATGTTTGCAAAGCATAAAAACAGCCAAACAAATTACAGCAATTAGTCACGAAAACAGAGCAAAAAACTGAAAAAAAAAACCAGCAACAACAATCATTAAAAAAGAAAGATTAATTAGGTGTTGAATTTGTTTGTCTAAGGCATGAAATTTCTACTGAAAATGTTGTCAACAAAAAGTCTCTGACAGTGTTTGAGGCAACTGAGCTTGACTGTTCTAAGGTTTTCTAACAAAGGCAACCAGTAATGTAGGTTAGGGAAGTAAGATAACAATGTAATTATTGTTAATTATTGTGGAAGTTGTGTACCAAGGAACAGCTAATGAATGTTTGATAATTTTGGCACATCAGTGAACATGAGACATTAATTTGCATTACAGTAAAAATATTTTTTGATCATGGAATCCAAGAGTCCTTTGAGGTTAGAAAGCAAATCTGTGATAAGAGTACATTAGATGAATTGGCAATTTCCATTTAACATAACTGACAGCTGGTTCATGAGAAAATCCATATTAATGTAAAGATTTACTAAAACTTAATTTGAATAATAAATTTCATGATCTTTAAGTTATAAACATATAGATGTATGTATATCTCTTGGTAAGTTTTGTATAGCATACCTTTTATTGAGCCAAAGTTTTAAGCCTCTGAAATTACTCCTTTTCTTAAAACCTTCACATTCAAGGTATTGAGAATTTCCTAGAATTTATGTGGACCTCAGGGTATTAAAATTGCCTCAAATTCAATTCCCAGAAATTCCCAAGAGTTCTACACTTCTTAAATTATAGGTAGTTTGTAAAGCTGAGAATTCCTAGGAATTCCTTGGAATTCCAAGTCCTCACAAAACTGGAGTCTTCCTTTCCCAGAAATTCCCAGTAATTCCAAGCTTTTTAAATCAGAGTTAATTTGCATAGTTGGGAATTTTTGAGAATTCCTAGGAATTCCCAGGAATTCCCAGAAAACTGGGAATTCAGTTTGCCGCATTTGCATAACTGGGAATTTTTGAGAATTCCTAGGAATTCCTAGGAATTCCCAGAAAACTGGGAATTCAGTTCGCAAGGGTTATAGCGCTTTCGTTTTTTTGATGTTGACGCCTTACGGCTAATGATCTTTCTGGACTTATTAATAGAAACAAGGATTTAACCCGACATCGTCTCGTTAAGCGGTCTATATTCGTTAATGGATGGATCAGTTTTCGTTGTTAAATCTCTCTAGTTAATTATGAGGTTTGACTTTTTCGCCAAGGAAATTCTCATGAAAAGTACTTTTGTATCCGCAAAACAAATGTTTCTTGTTGCTATGGTAGCTGCGCGCGTGGTTTTACGTTTTTTTTTTTTTTTTTGTAGCATGCGCTCCAGAAACGGTTACGCAGCGCAAATTCTTTTTTGTGTCTCTCCAAATCAAGGGGTGTTGACCAATTCAAAGAACCTACAAGAGCGCAAAACTGAATTTTTTGTTCTCACTGCCATGATCGGTATTCATTTTTTTTTCTGTGTAGAAACTCTTCTGAAAGTTAGTGAGATGCAGGGCCGAAATGATTTGTACCAACACAAGATAATGATGACTGGAAAGTGGGACGACGAGGTTTGACAAAATTTAGATTGCTGAGAAAAACAAGTTGTTGACTCCAATTAAGAAATAATAAATTTATAATTCGAAACCTTGCATCGCGGGGCAAGACACCTACTCTTGCAGCGTCTTTCTCCATAATTACTTACCAGGGATGCGCGAGTTGCTACAATCTCGCCCCCAGGGTCGTTTTGGTCATTTGTCGGCGGTATGGCTGTCGCTGCAAAGAGCCAAAATGACCTTGGGCTCGAGACTGGAGTCGTCAAGGAAACCTGAGAAATTGAGGAGGATCAGAAATCTGCGAAGAACTGTTGAACTTTAGAGACTGGAATTTGCTCTAGCCGCGCGGACCTCTTTTTAATGTATTTAAGATGGATTAGAAATGATTGAACATATCATGCAAAATGAAATCGTTTCCAAGCCTTTTTATGTAAAATTATTTTTTGTGTGTGTACAGCAGCTGATTGCAGTCAAGATTGAGATTCCGTCCATGAATGTTAAACTGAAGTTGATTTACGAAAAAGCTTCCATTGCTGTTAACAGCAAAGCCCATGCCTACGTCAAACCTGAACTTTCAAAGGTATTAGATATGACAGTTCGTTTAATGCACCATCAAGGACCAGTCATTTCTTTTTGACAAGGGAGGGGGGGTGGAGGATTTTGGCAGGGATCACATTTTTTCTGGGGACAGAGGGAGGATCGGTCAGCGTCGCTAATGAGAGTATACAAAATGGGAGCCATATGAAAAAATGCCCACGGGGGGGGGGGGGGGAGGGGAATCATAGAAATATTACAGAGCCTTATGGGGGATCAAGTAAATTTTTCCGTGATACAACCAAAATCTTCCAACGTCCCCCCCGTCCTCCCAATATCTTTATTACTTTTATGTCTTAGAATACCAAACTAACCGGAATATTATTTCTGATGTCACTTGGCTAATAACTTCTCTAAATTGACATTGTCAGATCTTCAATTGCAAGAAAATAATTCAGGATCTCGGAAACACAACATGCTTTGATTACGAGGCTTTCGAGATTACAAACCCTGGATAATATCCCAGATGTGGAACTTCACAGTGACAGTAATGACTCGGGTGCAGGACGGTACGGTGGAATTAACCTCTTGCATATGGAAGAAATACATCATGATCTCAAGGGCAGTGACTGGCAAAGTATGGAATGGACTTGAAGACATCTGGATCGGAATGGTTAATTGGACTCGCGGAAAAGTCGCATGGCTTTCAGGCTTGACGTGGAACGGTGCGCGGTGGCTTGGAAAATTGTTGTGGAGGTGTGCCGAGTGGTTGGCTGAGGTTATCTTGAGTGGATTTCAATGGTTCGCTGAGGTTATCTGGAATGGATAAAATTGTTGGCTGGGATTTTTTTGGAATGGACTTCAACTGTTGGCTAAGGTTATCTGGATTGGACTTCAATTGTTGGCTAGGGTTATCTGGAATGGACTTCAACTGTTGGCGGAGGTTACCTGGATTGGACTTCAATGGTTGGCTATGGGTATCTAGAATGGACTACAATTGTTGGCTGGGGTTATCTGGAATGGACTTCAATTTTTGGCGGAGGTTATCTGGGTTGGACTTGAATGGTTGGCTAAGGTTATCTGGAATGAACTTCAATTGTTGCCTGAGGTTATCTGGAAAGGACTTCAATTGTTGGCGGAGGTTATCTGGATTGGACTTCAATGGTTGGCTAAGGTTATTTGGATTGGACTTCAATGGTTAGCTAAGGTTATCTGGAAAGCACTCCAATTGTTGCCTGAAGTTATCTGGAAAGGACTTCAATTGTTGGCTAAGGTTATCTGGAATGCTCTTCAATTGTTGGCTGAGGTAATCTGGAATGGAATTCAATGGTTAGCTGAGGCTATCTGGAATGCACTTCGATGGTTGATGGATTTTACCATAAATACAACATATTCGTTTGCCAAGATGATCCAAAATATGTCAGCTGAGCTGACCAAGATGATGATTAACGGAGTTATGTGGATTGTTGAACCGTTTGTTCCTGTCGTCTGCTATATAACTGACGTTGCTGTCGATCGAGTTTTACTTTGGTTTCCTTCGTGGTAAGTCAATTGTTCACCAATTTGAATTTGACAAGTCATAATTGGCCTAGCGAGGAGAGAGTGACCATTCCACCTCATATCATTAGTATTATAATTGTTATTATTATTATTATTATCATTATTACTTAACTATTATTTTCTCTATATAGGGGCTACACGGTGCACTTTAAAGGATGCTTCAGATTTCTTCTAAATTTCACCAGTTGTTCGACTTTTTCTCAATTATTACATTTGACTCGGCGAAAAAAGTACACAATTGCTAATTTTTTTATGACTTTTCTTTGTTTACTATTTATGACATTGATTTTGTTTTCCAACAGAACATGTAATACATATTCAAGCTCGCTTTGATTTCTTGTCTTGGCAAGATGGCGTCTATGCTGTCTTCGCTGGTTTGGCTGTCACTGTCGCCTTCCTGGTTGTTGGTTTTGTCGTGTACCGATTATGTGTACGAATTGTGAAATACATCGGACGGAAATGGCAAGTTGTGCGAAAATTCCTTTCTTGTTTAATCCTTAATCTCCTGATAGTGACTGGTTTCTAATTTCTCCTCACATTATCACTCTTGAATCAAATATAGAAGTTATAAGAATAAAGGAAATGATCACCAATTTCAGAAGTTCCTGATTGTCATTCAAATTCTCCTTGTCAGTACCAAAAGAAATGTTTAAAGAACAGTGTGGAGAAATTAGCCTCTGATGTTTGGGTGTTAAGGTTTAAGATCAGTTTGTTTGAAATGAGTGGCCAAACGAGTGATGCGTTAGTTTTGCAGTTTTAAAAAGTAATTATTGATGCACACCAGTGCTACACTTGAACTAGTGAATGAAGAAATGACTTCAATGACTTTAACTTTTCCTTCGCTTGTCTTTTTATGCAGGCAAGAGTACAAGGAAAGAAAGGCTGCTGCTAATATGCCACCTAAACCTGACAAACCAATATGGCAGCCGAAACGAAAGCATAAGAAAAAGAAGAGAATTGACGACTGGTAGTCGCCAATCATGTTTACTTTGTTTCGTTGCCTAAAAATCGAACAAATCTTTTTTTGAGTGAAAATCAGCCTACGTATTTTTATTTAATTCCGGCAGTCAAATTCAGTTTTAAGATATTAAAAACATACTAAAGTTTTCATCCATTAAAGTTGATCAGTGGGGTTTACGTTTGTAGTTTGGTTGTCTTTCAAGCAAAGCCTTCCTTCGCATAGTGAATTAATCAGAGTAAACTTAATTCTTGCTATTCACATTAAATTACTCCCATTACCGAAAAAGAAATGAAGCTAAGAGATCAAGCAAGTAAAATCATTTTTTAATTCCCATCGCAAAATGTAAAAAACCTGACGTCTAACTATTTCACATCATAAATAGTTTGCATTGAAATTTCTTTGTCCTTGTTCCTTAACCTCTCTTCTGTTCATTTCTTTAAAGTATGGCGCAGCCCCAACAACACTTTTGGGGGTAGTCTGGGGCATGTACTTTGTGATCCAACCCGTACACCCAGTAACGAGTATCAGTGTCTTTCCATTCATATTTCACCTCGGAAACTGGTACCGCTCTTAGAGTTTGACGCTGAAACAAAAATATTGACTAGTCAAGTTCAAGATTCCCATTTTATATTAAAGTTGCTAGGGCTCTATGCGAAAAAAACTAAAACGCTGTAGTTTCCCTACTATAGAATATTGAAACGCGCGCAGGGCCGGAGAAAGGAACGCGCAATGGTTTTACCTCTCCTCTCGCGCATTTCAGACTTACCCATGCTATGAGAACTTTTGTAAACGTGTGCAAGAGGAAAGAGACGCGTGACACTCGGTTTCCCTTTCGCGCGCGTTTCAGATTTCCGGATGCCGTAAGGGCTGTTTGCGCCGCAAATAAAACCGCGCTCGCGAGAAGAGAAATGCGCAACGCCCTCGTCCATTCAAGCGCGCATTTCAAACATATGAATGCTGTGAAAGCGGTTTAGTATTCTAGGGAAACTACCCTGGTGTTGTTCTTTCTATCTTTAAAAACAGACTAAAGCTATTTTCCAAAGACTAAAAAATTTCACTATCTCCAACCTGCATAAGGATTCGCTTTGTAGGCCAGTTCCGCGAATGAGCTTCGACAAGTCGCTGCGAGCCATTATTCACATCTTGATCATGAAAGGCTGTGACAGGATAAACCTAAAAGTGTACATAAAAAAAAATATAAAACGAGTTAGAGACTAACTTTAACCTTTAAACTCCCGGATCAAATTTGTAATTCTTCTTACTGTCAACCATACAATTCTTATAGTATTAGCTCTGACAATTTAGTATTGCATCAGCAAATTATCCCCAAATTAATATTTTTCTTTATTCTCATCACTTTTCTGGTTGGTATTGTATTAATATTGTAAGGAGAAATTCTGTCTTGGTCACTTACGGGAGTTAATGGGTGAAATATTTACCGTAATCAGTCATATTTACCCGTGGAAGTTCTTGAGTAAAAATTTCCGATCCCTGAGACTCTAGTATAAGTTGATCCGGTAGATCTGTTCTCTCCGTCACGTGGTTATCGATGTGACATTCCCTGCGAGATCAGAAAAAAGGCAGGCGGTCGGGAGTGATTCACTGATAGGACAAGGATGCGTATATATCAATTTATCATTAAGTGCTCAAACGTTTAATTCGTACATGACTTTGCGGAGCAACTTTTCAATGGATTGTCGATAGTAAAAAGGGGATTGTTGGTTCCAGTTCTGCTCTATTTCGCCCTGAGGTATTCAAAACTCGCGTCCCTTTCTCAACCAATCTGGTGCACAACTACAACCAATCACGACTTGGTCACTCGAGTTTTCCCGCGTTCCACAGAAGTTTGACAAGCCAGCTCCCTCACAGAGTGCTCCACTATGACACGGTGTGGTTCACCTGTGACACGGAGTGGTTCACCAATGACACGAGGTGATTTACCTGTGACACAGAGTGGATCAACTGGGACACGAGGTGGTTTACATGTGACACAGAGTTGATCACCTAGGACACTGATTTATCCAGCGTGATTCAAGTATAGTAACGTTTCATAATCAGTTAACAAGAATACGGAATTCAGTTACTCACCACGTGATTGTAAGCTGAATGAACAACTTGAGCTGCGCTTGCCCTTGACATGTCCAGCACATCACACGCCCATTACCATCACACGTGTTACATCTGCAACAATTAACATCTCGCTAAGGCATTTTACAGTTTATCCTTAAAATACCAAGATCTGATCAGCAATTCTCTCTTCTACCACCAATAATTCCTTATAACAAACGAACCAACGCGAGAACAACAAAAACGAACGTGCGAGCAAAAAAGCGAACGCGCGCACGAACGACCGAGCCCTTGCGGTTCTCCAGCGCTTCAGCTAGTTGTTTTAAGTTTAATGAGTTCACAGAGGCTTTTTGTACTTGTTTTCTTTTTGTAAATGGTGATTACGATTTAAATTTCACTGAACTTACATTCTCCTTCCACTTCCATGACACCACGTGCATCTGACTCTATGTGAATTCCCATCACGGTATTCGGTACGGCGACCAGAACCTTGACACCATGAACAACGAACCTGACAGAGAAGGAAGACAATAATTTTTGAAATGAGCGCACCACTCAATTACCAAAGACTACTTGAAGGTCGTCTCGATTGAGTGCCGTTATATCAAAATGAAATTAATCATAGCCGCCAATCTGAACGAAGTTCCACATTGAAAGTAGCCAATAAGGACAATAGTGCATACAAGTGACCAACCTAATGCGCGGGAAAATTCGAGTAAAGTCGCCGTGCGATTATTTCGCATCTGATTGGTTGAGACTGTAACATTCCAGTTCTCGATCCCAGTTTCCACAAAAAAACAACGGCGCCAACGTAAATCATTCAAAAATGGCCGCCGCAGACGAGGAAGACAAGAAAACAAAGGTACCTACAGCATTTATACAGTATGGCTGTTTGAGAAATGGTTGATGTTTTTATTTTGAGTATTTCTACCAAAATCCAAAAGCTCAGCCACTGGTATACTTTGTTTGCTCCGCAGTAAATGCCTTTTTACGGCAAAAGTTGGATTTTTTTGGCGTGTTCAATTCTCCGAAGTTCTGTTCCCGCTACACACGTTGAACCATGGTTTGTACGCAGTAAAAGGTAATCATCTTTGGTGTGGACCTTAAAAAATTGCAACTAGTGAAAACATATTAAGGAAACATTCCACAATTTGAGATTAACAACAGCTTTATAACTGCCCCGCCACGGGTCACAGGAGATCATTCCTTTGGGGGGAGGGGAAAGGAGGTTTGGAAATAAAAAGTCCTGAATAAATGTTGAGAGCAAAAATAAACTACCTGAGGGAGGAGGGGGGCAGTGATGGAGCTGAGGTCCAAATATTCCTGAGATCATACATCATTGAAAAAAATAATGTAAAGAAAACATATCTCACCATTCCCCTTCCATAGCATCTGTAACAGCGTTTGTAGCCTGTGGCCATGCAGTCATGGCAAGGCTGAAAAAATAGGGAACAAAGAATTTAAATAGAACCTTACAATGTCAAAATAAAGTATGGTAATGTAGTTAGTTGAGAGAGCTCTTGGTTAATTTATTTTTGGTCAACCTTAATTTATAGAATTTAATCTCAGAACCATGTGATGATAATTTGCTGTTAATTTCCCTTACAACTTGTGATAAACAATTTGTTCCAAGCCTAGGAGGTTGCACTGTCTGGAAAATGATTCCACATTCCATCAATTCCTACCACTATTTAAAATCAGCCAAAATATAAATGCCCTGTTTATGTAACAAGGTGTCTTTACCTTAACTGATGCAGTATGGGGCACCTCAATGTTCACTACCTGAGGTGTAAATATCTGATTTGGTTGAGCAGGAATGCTCCATGGTGGTGGCGCAGGGCCATTCTGAGGACCATCGATCATCTGACCTACATTCATAAACAAACTGTTACCTACAGATACTTCAATAAGTGGTTTTAGCATGATTTCTGTTGCCATACATGTATATTGGAAAGCTTGGCTCTTCTAGCTTTGTAAATGAAACAACACTACTGCACAAGTAGTGCACATTGCTGCGAGGATCACTTTCATTCACGTCTTTATCCGCAGCTCAAATATATGACTTTCATATATTCTTAACCATTTATTCATCACTTGACGGGTTTAATTGGAACCAACATCATGACCAGCTCCCAGTTGGCTTGATAGCTCAGTTGGTAGAGCGCTGCACTGGTATCGCAGAGGTCATGGGTTCAAATCTCGTACAGGCCTGAATTTTTTTCAGGCCTTATTTTCACTACTGCCTAAGTAGTGCACATTACTGCGAGGATCACTTTCATTCACTTCTTTATCCGCAGCTCAAATATATGACTTTCATATATTCTTAACCGTTTAAATGAAACAAACTTGTGAAGTGTCAAAGTCAAGAAAGTTGTAACAAGCATTAGAGAAAACAGCATCACGAGCCTTGGGCTTCATTTGCATTTTCAAAAGCCCAGCTAAATAATTATGGGCTCCCAAAGATTGACACTTTTATCTATTAGTTTATTTCATTTTTTATTCAACTCACCTCGGTAAGGTTCATGCTTCCAAGCTGTGGATCTTGATTCACAAAAACTATTCAAGTGATACTGGAAATTAAAAACAGATAATCAATGATATCAATCATAAGATGAATTGCAATTTCTGTGGTACCAGGTCTTCATCCTACTGTGTCACTACAATTAGCTGGAGTTGTTCCCTGACAGTATCAAGGTTACATCTTAAACCATGTTAAATCTTGTAAACAGCCCATTGGCTTTTCCACTGTCAGGTGGGGTTTGAAGTCATGTTTCATTTGATTTTAAAATTAACAATGTCATTGTTGTTGTTCTTTCTTGGTCTCTGTAGCCAGCCTATATTACAGTTACTGAGACAAAACATATAAGTGTCAACTTTCAACTCCACTGACACCCAAATTCCAATTATATTTATTATTTAATGTTTCCCTGATTAACCCTTTAACTCCCAAGATCTGACCGTGAATTTTCCCCTCCAGCTGCTACAAATTTTTCTGTAAAGCAGTTACATGAATTTGGTGTTGGATCAAGACAACAACTTCTACTTGATAAGTTTGAATATTCACATTACCTGTTTGCTGAATAATGTATGGATATGATGGGAGAAGTAACACGTTAATCTCTTCAAGGAGTTAAAAGGTTAGAGACCTTGGGAACGATGGGTTTGGGATAATGACTTCAGTAGAAGTGTTGTGATTTCTTGACAAATTCTCCCAACTTAATCTAATTGTAAACATGATTTCTGCACTTACATGGTATGCACTGGATTGAGCTATGTCTTTGATGTCCATGTCCTTGGCAGCCTTTTTGCCATAGCAACAATTCTCAGCTACAAATGCAAGCAGTGCATCTCTTGCCTGATCTTCGGAGATAGCTGTGGCCCTGATTAAAATGATTAAAATGGACCTGCACTTACAGTTGGGCTTGTTCAAATAGAATTATTTTATGATGCAGCTATGATCATGATTCTTATAAATCATGCTATGCTGAATGCATAGCATGATTTGTTTACATGTTGTGATAAAAAACAAAAAAGATCTCATGGAATAGTCTTCTGGGAATCTTTAATTGACTTACTGTTGGAAAATCTGCTCTGGTGTTTGCTGCTGTGCTGGAGGTTCATATGCTGGTGGAGGGGGAAGATATTCTGTGCCTGAAAAAATCAAACAATAAGTATATGTAATTGCATGGGTTCGAGGGCAATAAAGGATTAATTAATCACTCATATTTTCAAAGTTTTATCAAAATTGCACAAGTCGTGAAGCGCACAATTCACGTAAATCAAAAAGTACAAATAGTGCATCATGAAAAATAAGATAAACAATTTTAAGGTTCATGTTTTGCAAAAAGCAAAGAGAACTTGGTATTGGATCAATGAATAATCCCATGATTGATATTCTTCTCTATTCTCATCACCTGCCTGCTTGATATTGTATTGATATTGTAAGGAGAAATTCTGTCTTGGTCACTTATGGGAGTGAAAGGATTAACGTAGAATGGGAAAAGTTATAATGCCTTTGGTTGGTTTTTGTATATGCTCTGAGGATTTTTCTCTTTGATCAATAATTCCTTCTTTCACAAAAACCATTACACCAAGTTCTATCTTAATACCTTAAAGTGTCACGGTTTCTTAAAAACCATTCTTTGAGATCTTTGGCATTATTAACCAGGGCATAACACAGCACATCTTTTTTTAAGAACCTGTTGGATCTCTAACTTAGTGGTATATTTAACACAAATACCTACCAAAGCTAACAGACTCATATCCAGCAAACTTTCCAAACATGTCAGCTGGAGGGGCACTTGGGGGAGGGGGTGCGGCATTCTCATTGTCATCTACATCTTCATCAGGAACATCCGAGCCAACATAACTTGGGGTTTGTGCTTCACCTGCAAATTACATAAATCACGTTCAAGGAAAAAAAATATTTGCCAGTGTGCTCTTGTAATAAGACTGTATAATCCCTTAGTCACCTTTCATATCAAGCTTCAGAGTCTGACCTGACAATTTGTTTTTATTCCATACTTAAAATGTCAGAGTGTAAATCAAAAAACTCGTGCCCTCCATGAAAGAAATCATTATAAATGTATTCAAGCATAACTTATTAAAATTTCAAAAACTACATATAAATTAGCGGTCTAACCTAAAACATTGTTCATTTCTGGTAATTATTGTTAGTAGTGCAAAGGTATTTGATCACTATTATTAAAATCTTTGTTAATTTTTTATCAATTCATAATCATCATTTCTCAGCACCACATGCTTCCAAGTTATCTGGTAAAATTTTTGCAGACAGCTGTATCAAAAAGAGAACTAAAGCTATAAAATGTTCATAAAGAGTTCATACAACTGCTATATAGAACAGTTAAGTTAAGGAGTTACTCAATTATCACCACTTGCATCCACCAAGACAACTGTGTGTTACAAGCAACCATAACCCTTTTACTAACCTGTAAGAGGAGTGAAAGCCTGCTGCTGGTTAGGTGCACCTCCATACCCCTGTTGTTGTTGGGGTGGTGCACCATCATACTGGTGCTGACCCTGCAATGGCGGGTGGCCTGGTTGTTGCTGAGGAGGGCCATACCCTGGTTGCTGTTGAGGTGGTGCGTAACCTTGTTGGGGAGGTCCATAACTTCCTTGCTTTTGGGGAGCTCCATAACCTGGCTGTTGTTGAGGAGGTCCATAACTTCCTTGTTGTTGGGGAGGTCCATAACCTGGCTGTTGCTGAGGTGGGTAACCTTGGTGAGGAGGACCATATCCTTGTGGAGGCGCTCCTTGTGCAGGAGCTGTAGATCCATAACCTGGTTGCTGTACACCTGTAAATAAGGAATTAGCTCAAACTATCAGCTATTAAATAGATGGGTTTGAGAGAAGGCCTTCACTAAGAGTTTTGTGATTTCTTGACAAATTCTCCCAACTAAATATACCTGTGATCTATCTTATTTCCAACCTATTCCATGGTAAATAATAGTGAGAGAACATTAAAAAGCAATGTCCTGTCATAAAATAAAAACACGAGCTTGTCATTCTGTTCACTTTTGAATTGCTAGTACCGGTATATATTCTTGAATGTCTACAACTACTGATCAATGTTGCATTAGAAACTTGCCTTTAGCTCTTAAACTCCAAGAAGTGATTAACATATAACTTCTTCCTATATATTATCTATACATTATCTAGAAAACAGGTAATGAGAATACTAAAACTTATTGGGTAGAAGTTGTTATTTTAATTTAAAACCAAATTCTTATCACTGATTTACGAAGAAATGTTTAGCAGCAAGAGGGGAGAATGAATGATCAGATCTTGGGAAATACAGGGTTAATTAATGGTCAATAAAGTAATTTCATACCAAATTCTAACTAAATTTCTGTCTTTGTTTCAAATCTTTACCTAAACAAGGTATAAAAAAAGGGTAATTTAGTATTATCACCTGCATTGATGGTGTAAATTGGCCATCATATAGAAGAAAAGAAGCAGATGTTTTGAACATTAGCTCTTTGCCATTCACCCTGACAAAGGGCTAACATTCGAAATGTCAGCTTTGAAACTCTTCACAGTGGCTAACCCTAGTTTAGGTTATCAACTCAGTTGATAATACTAAATTACCCTGTTATACTCTCCCACTGATACAGCACCACCGTTTCTTTAGAAACTTACCCCCTTTATAAATGAACATAAGGTGGTAGGTCTACCTAATATTTAATGCACACTGTACCTGGATACGTTGATTGCCCTTGGTAGCCTCCTTCTGGTGGGGGGTATGGTGATTGGCTCATCCTTCCTCACTGATCCACAGAAAACAGCTAACGGTAATCAGAGAGCTTAATGAACACTTGAATTGCAAAAATGTATTAAGTTTACATAATGTTATTTTAATCTGAGTCAATTTTTTATTGAGATTTCAAAGAGAAATGTTAACAAAAAAAAAATATACAAAATTTCAACTACAACAGGAAATTCTTAAAACTAAAATTTTGGAGAACAGCAGGAAGAATTAGTACATAAATCTTGAGAATTTATAAATAAAGACGAATACACATGGTAGAATAATGAGACTGTTATATTCCTGAACCAGGTAGAAGGAATCTGATAAATATTGTTACAATCATAGTGTTTGTGTTCCATTTGAGGGTTAAATGTTGGTTACATGTACCTTTTCTATTAATAGTTTTCCTAAAAGTACTCTCAAATTACATTTTCAGGCTTCTACTGGCTGCTTAAAGCCTACATAAATATATTATTCACCCGATATTGCTGTTTTTCCAAATGACTCACAATTCTGGTGACACTTACTTTTAAAACTTAATTCCCTTTAAATAATTAAGTATCTAGGCAACAAAGTAACGATGTGAGAGTTGTTCTCTATAAACACAAAAAGTAGCACTCTTATAACACTTGATCTAGCTCTCATTAATCGATTTCGACGCTTTTTTTTTTTTGTAAAGGAAGATACATGCGTGGCGAAATCTAATGTTTCTTTAAACTTTGAACGAAGTCTTAAAGAATACGTAACTTCAAACCGGAAAAAATGTTTTACATAGCGCCAAACAAGACTCGACCCGTCATCATCGTAAGTATCGAAAGTTATTGGGAATTACTCAACTCCAGATGCACCTGTAGCGGCATATTTACAAGTTTTTCTTTACTGTTCACGACCAGAATCGAAGAAAGTTGCGCAACGCAAGTAGTGGGGAGATGATCAAGTGCAAAGAAAACTAAAACAGGTGGCTGCAAATACATTTCAGAACGCCAACAGATTGACTCAGATCAATTTCGAGAGGAAATACATCGTATGGTTTTCAATCGTGAAAGAGTTACTCTCTGTCCCTACGAATGCATTCAACTTTACAAAAAAGCATATATATATGGGAGCATGGGCCACATTACCTGTATTAGCTTGCCCTTCTTTAAATCTGCGTCAAACTTGGCCTCAGGGAGGTCTTGACCCTATCGATTTCGGAGGACAAGAGCATCCCGCGGAAGATCTGGGCATGAGTATGGTGATAGAAAAGTTAGATAGGTCCGCAATTCACATATTGCAAATGGAACGTAAATGCAAGACAAAAGTCGTAAGTCGACCAGGCGATTTGTCACCTTGTAAACAAATTGGATATAATATAATATAATATATATATATATATATATATATATATATATATATATATATAAACTAATATATCATTATTATATATAAATAATGATATTATTTATCATTTTATATAATGGTAAACTGCTTTCCTGGTCAAAATTCGGCTCGTTTTAAGAGCTAATATCAACATGCATCAGACAAACAGCGGCAAGCAAGTCACCCAAAATTTGCTCTCACTCCTACTTTCATATTTTGTATTGGATTGGACTTCAGTGGTTGGCTAAGGTTATCTGGAATGGACTTCAATTGTTGGCTGAGGTTATCTGGAATGGACTTCAATGGTTGGCCGAGGTTATCTAGAATGGACCTCAATGGTTGGCTGAGGTTATTTGGAATGGACTTCAATTGTTGGCTGACGTTACTGGAGTGGACTTCAATGGTTAGCCGAGGTTATCTGGAATGGACTTCAATAGTTGACGGTTTTTTCCATAAATGCGACAGATTCGTTCGCTAAGATGATCCAAAATATGTCAGCTGAGCTGACCAAGATGATGATTAACGGAGTTATGTGGATTGTTGAACCGTTTGTTCCTGTCGTCTGCTCTATTACTGACGTTGCTGTCGAGGTTTACTTTGGTTTCCTCCGTGGTAAGTCAATTGTTCACCAATTTGAGTGTGACAAGTCATAATTGGCCTAGCAGAGGAGAGAGTGACTATTTCACTTCTCACTTTTTGTCTGGAATAGATTGTTATCATTAATATTACAATTATTATTATTAACATTATTATTATCATTTAACTATTGTTTTTTTTATATAGGGGCCGCACGGTGCACTTTAAAGGATGCCTCAAATTTCTTCTGAATTTCTACAGTTGCTCGACTTTTTCTCAATTATTACATTTGACTCTGCGAAAAAATACACTATTGCTAATATTTTTAAACTTTTCTTTGTTTCTTATTTGTGACATTAATTTTGTTTTCCAACAGAATATATAAAACATATTCAAGCTCGCTTTGATTTCTTTTCCTGGCAAGATGCCGTCTATGCTCTCTTCGCTGGTTTGGCTGTCACTGTCGCCTTCTTGGTTGCTGGTTTTGTCGTGTGCCGATTATGTGTACGAATTGTGAAATACATCGGACGGAAATGGTAAGTTATGCGCTGCGAAATGCCCTTCTTGTTTAATCTTTAATCCCCTGATAGTGACTGGTTTCTAATCTCTCCTTACCTTATCACTCTTGAATCAAACATAAAGGTCATGAGGATAAAGGAAATGATCATCAATTTCAGAAGCTCCTGATTGTCAATCAAATTCTCCTTGTCAGTACCAAAAGAAATGTACAAAGAACGGTGTGGAGAAAATGGCTCCTGATGTTTGGGTGTTAAGGTTCAAGATCAGTTTGTTTGAAACGAGTGGCCAAACGAGTGATGCGGTAGTGTTGCAGTTTTAAAAAGTATTTATTGATGCAAGCCAGTGCTTTATTTAACCTGGATTAATAATGAAATGACTTTAATGATTTCAACTTTTCCTCCGCTTGTCTTTTCTTGCAGGCAAGAGTACAAGGAAAGAAAGGCTGCTGCCAATATGCCACCTAAACCTGACAAATCAATATGGCAGCCGAAACGAAAGCTTAAGAAAAAGAAGAGAATTGACGACTGGTAGTTGCCAATCATGTTTACTTCGTTTTGCTGCCTGAAAATCGAATAAATGTTGACTGAGTGAAAATCAGCCTACGGATTTTTATTTTATTCCGGCAGTCAAATTCAGTTTTAAGATATTAAAAACATACTAAAGTTTTCATCCATTAAAGTTGATCAATGGGATTTACGTTTGTAGTTTGGTTTTCTTTCAAGCAAAGCCTTCGTTCGCATAGTGAATTAATCAGAGTAAACTTAATTCCTTCTATTCACATGAAATTACTCCCATTTCCGAAAAAGCGATCAAGCTAAGAGATCAAGCAAGTAAAATCATTTTTTAATTCCCACTGGAAAATGTAGAGAAACCTAAAGTCTAACTATTTCACATCATAGATAGTTTGCATTGAAATTTGTATGTCCTTGTTCCTTAACCTCTCTTCTGTTCATTTCTTTAAAGTATGGCGCAGCCCCAACAACACTTTTGGGGGTAGTCTGGGGCATGTACTTTGTGATCCAACCCGTACACCCAGTAGCGAGTATCAGTGTCTTTCCATTCATATTTCACCTCAAAAACTGGTACCGCTCTTAGAGTTTGACGCTGAAACAAAAAGTATTGACTAGTCAAGTTCAAGAGTCCTGTTTTATATCAAAGTTGCTAGGGCTCTGTGCCTGTGCACGCATATCATGAACACGCATACTATAGAAGATTGAAACACGCGCGGGGCCGGAGAAAGAAACCCGCAATGGTTTTACCCCCTCCTCTCGCGCATTTCATTTTTTTTTTTTTTTTAACATTTTTTTTTATTTTCACTTAAAGCACAGATACTAGAGTAATACAAACAAATACAAAGTTAATTACACTAACGCTTACGCTACTCACTAACACTAATTACGAAATACTACATTACATTACATTCACAGTCGGCTAGATTTAATTTATGTTGTGGTTATATAATAATATAAGCCTAATTTGTACAAATACTAATCTACATCAAATTCCTTTTTTGGTAGAACGACTGTATATACAACTGCGTCTATAACTGTTAATACCCGATACTCATCTATTGAATTACACTAACATGTTTTCCCATTTTTTATAATGAATAGATTCTTTTTTATTCTTTTTTGCAATCAAAAATTCAAATTTCCGAGTTTCAGATGTTTTAGCCTTCAGTAAGGATACAGACGGCTTGATATTTTTACAACGACATGAATAAATGGTATATTTTCCAAGAATGATTATGTGATTTAACAAACAATTCCCAGGGATATTATCGGAAATACCAAAGAGGATTGCTTAGGGGATCGAGGATTTCAGACTTACCCATGCTATGAGAGCTGTTGTAAACGTGTGCAAGAGGAAAGAAACGCGTGACACTCGGTTTCCCTTTCGCGCGCGTTTCAGACTTCCGGATGCTGTAAGGGCTGTTTGCGCCGCAAATAAGAACGCGCTCGCGAGAAGAGAAATGCGTGACGCCCTCGTCCATTCAAGCGCGCGTTTCAAACATATGAATGCTGTGAAAGCGGTTTAGTATTCTGGGGAAATTACCCTGGTGTTGTTCTTTCTATCTTTAAAAACAGACTAAAACTATTTCCCAAAGACTAAAAGTTTCACTATTTCCCACCTGCATAAGGATTAGCTTTGTAGGCCAGTTCCGCGAATGAGCTTCGACAAGTCGCTGCGAGCCATTATTCACATCTTCATCATGAAAGGCTGTGATGGGATAAACCTAAAAGCGAACATAAAAAAAAATATAAAACGAGTTAGACTCCCGGATCAAATTTGTAATTCTCCTTACTGTCAACCATACAATTCTTATAGTGTTAGCTCAGAGAATTTAGTATTGCATCAACTAATTATCCCCAAATTAATATTTTTCTTCATTCTCATCACTTTTTTGGTTGGTATTGTATTGATATTGTGAGGAGAAATTCTGTCTTGGTCACTCATGGGAGTTAAAGGGTGAAATGTTTTCTTGTTTCTGTTCCATAATCAGTCATATTTACCCGTGGAAGTTCTTGAGTAAAAATTTCCGTTCCCTGAGACCCTAGTATAAGTTGATCCGGTAGATCTGTTCTCTCGGTCACGTGGTTATCGATGTGATTTGCCCTGTGAGATGAGAAAAAAAGCAGGCGGTCGGGAATGATTCCCTGATATTCTAGGACAAGGATGCGTGTACATAACTTTATCATTAAGTGTTTCAACCGTTTAATTCGTACATGTCTTTACGGAGCAACTTTTCAATGGATTGTCGATAGCAACAGGGGATTGTTGGTTCCAGTTCTGCTCTATTTCGCTCTGAGGTATTCAAAACTCGCGCCCCTTTCTCAACCAATCTGGTGCACAACTACAACCAATCACGACTTGGTCACTCGCGTTTTCCCGCGTTCCGCAGAAGTTTGCATGTTTACACTTTGAGTTCTCATTGGTTAAACTTCTCTCTGATTGGCCTTTATAAGAACTTTGGTTTTGGATTTTCGGCACTCAGTTGAAAACCGCAGTTGTGTTGTAGTTCGTCTAACAAGCCAACTCCCTAACAGAATGTTCCAGTATGACACGGAGTGGTTTACCTATGACACGGAGTGGTTCACTTGTGACACGGAGTGGTTTAGCTGTGACATGAGGTGGTTTACCTGTGACATGAGGTGGTTTACCTGTGACATGAGGTGGTTTTCCTATGACACAGAGCGGGTATAGTAACGTTTCATATTCAGTTAATAAGAATATAGAATTCAGTTTCTCACCACGTGATCGTAAGCTGAATGAACCACTTAAGTTGCGTCTGCCCCAGACATATCCAGCATATCACATGTCCATGGCCATGACACGTGTCGCATCTGCAATAATTAACATCTCACTAAGGCATCTTACAGTTAATCCTTAAAATGTCAAGATCTGATCAGCAGTTTTCTCTTCTAACACCAATATTTCCTTATAACAAACGAGCGAACGCGAGAACAACAAAAACGAACGTGCGAGCAAAAAAAAGAACGCGCGCACGAACGACCGAACGCACTAACGAACGTCCGAGTCCGTGCGGTTCTCCAGCGCTTCTGCTAGTTGTTTTAGGTTTAATGTAAGTTCACAGAGGCTTTTTGTACCTTTTTTTCTCTTTTTGTGATTGGTGATTATGATTTATACTCCGCTGAACTTACGTTCTCGTTCCAAATCCACCACACCACGTGCAGCTTACGCTACGTGATTGCCCATCACGGTATTCGGTACTGTTACCAGAACCGTTACACGATGTACAACGAACCTGACAGAGAAGGAAGACAATAATTTTTGATACGAGCACACCACTCAATTACCAAAAATTACTTGAAGGTCGTCTCGACTAAATGTCGTTAAATCAAAACGAAATTAATCGTATCAGCCAATCATAACGAAGTTCCACATTAAATGTAGCCAATGAGGAAAATAGTACATACACGTGACCAACCTAATGCACGGGAAAATTCGAGTGAAGTCGTCGTGCGATTATTTCGCATCTGATTGGTTGAGACTGTAACATTCCAGTTCTCGGTCCCAGTTTCCACAAAAAAACAACGGCGCCAACGTAAATCATTCAAAAATGACCGCCGCAGAAAAGGTAGACAAGAAAACAAAGGTAACTAAAGCATTTATACAGTATGGCTGTTTGAGAAATGGGTAATGTTTTTATTTTAAGTCGTTCTACTAAAAACCAAAAGCTCAGCCACTGGTATACTTTGTTTGCACCTCAGTAAATGCCTCTTTACGGCAAAAGTTGGATTTTTTGGCGTGTTCAATTTTCCGAAGTTCTGTTCCTGCTACACACGTTGAACCATGGTTTGTATGCAGTACAAGGTATTATATTATATAGATACTAATTTTCCTTTCACTCAAAAAATCATATCTTCATTGCGCGCAGTGAAGATACCATAGTTATCTTTCACGTGTGAGGATATTGGTGTCGCCATGGTTACTAACATGATTAGCCAATTACAAGAGAGCTTCCCGCTCAGGCGCGCGGCTAGTTCCTTTGAAATTTCATCAGTATAAATAAAATAAACAGATCATTACATGGCCGCGCGGGGATACGAATTTTATCGCTCACGAGTGAGCAAAGGTTCATGCTTCTTTGGTGTGGACCTTAAAAATTAAATCCAGTTAAAAACATATTAAGGAAACATTACACGGGTCACAGGAGATCCCTTCTTTGGGGAGGGGGGAGGAGGGGAAAGGAGGTTTGGAAATTAAAAGTCCTGAATAAATGTTGAGAGCAAAAATAAACTGCCTGAGGGGGGAGGGGGGCAAATATTCCTGAGATCACACATCATTGAAAAGATAATGTAAAAAAAATTTATCTCACCCTTCCCCTTCCATGGCATTCGTAACAGAGTTTGTAGCCTGAGGCCATGCATTCATGACAGGGCTGAAAAAGTAGGGAACACAGAATTTAAATAGAGCCTTATAATGTCAAAATAAAGTATGGTGATGTAGTTAGTTGAGAGAACTCTTGGTTTATTTATTTTAAGTCAACTTTAATTTACATAATTTAATCTCAGAACCATGTGATGATAATTTGCTGTTAATTTCCCTTACAACTTGTGATAAACAATTAGTTACAAGCCTAGGAAGTTGCACTGTCTGGAAAATGATTCCACATTCCATCAATCCCTACCACTATTTAAAATCAGCCAAAATACAAATGCCCACCTATGTAACAAGGTGTCTTTACCTTAACTGATGCAGTATGGGGCACCTCAATGTTCACTGCCTGAGGTGTAAATATCTGATTTGGTTGAGCAGGAATGCTCCATGGTGGAGGCACAGGGCCATTTTGAGGACCATCAATCACCTGACCTACATTCATGAACAAACTGTTACCTATAGATGCTTTGATAAGTGGTTTTAGCATGGTTTCTGCTGTCATACATGCATATTGGAATGCTTGGCATTTCTAGCTTTGTAAATGAAACAAACTTGTGAAATATCAAAGTTAAGAAAGTAACAAGCATAAGAGAAAACAGCATCATGAGCCTTGGGCTTCCATTTGCATCTTCAAAGGCCCAGCTAAATAATTATGGACTCCCAAACATTGAAATTTTGATCCATTTGTTTATTTCATTTTTTATTTAACTCACCTCTGTAGGGTTCATGCTTCCAAGCCGTGGATCTTGATTCAAAAAAACTAATCAAGTGATACTGGAAATTAAAAACAGATAATCAATGATAACCATCATTTGATGAGTTGCAAATTCTGTGGTCCTAGGTCTGTCCCAGGTCTTAGTCCTACTGTGTCACTACAGTTAGCTGGAGTTGTTCCCTGACAGTATCAAGGTTACATCTTAAACCACGTTAAATCTTGTAAACAGCCCATAATTTGGCTTGTCCACTGTCAGTTGGGGTTTGAAGTCACGTTTCATTTGATTTTAAAATTAACAATGTTATTGTTATTGTTCTTTCTTGGTCTCTGTAGCCAGCCTATAATACAGTTACTGAGACAAACATACAAGTGTCCAGCTGCCACACATTTTGCTGTAAAGCAGTTACATGAATTTGGTGTTGGATCAAGATAACAACTTCTACTTGATAAGTTTGAATATTTTCATTACCTGTTTGCTGGATAATGTATGGACATGACAGGGAGAAGTTTCACTTTAATCTCTCCTAGGAGTTAAAAGGTTAGAGAGACCTTGGGAATGATGGGTTTGAGATAATGACCTCAGTGATTTCTTGACAAATTCTCCCAACTAAATCTAATTGGAAATGTGATTTCTGCACTTACATGGTATGCACTGGATTGAGCTATGTCTTTGATGTCCATGTCCTTGGCAGCCTTTTTGCCATAGCAACAATTCTCAGCTACAAATGCAAGCAGTGCATCTCTTGCCTGGTCTTCAGAGATAGCTGTGGCCCTGATTAAAATGATTCAAATGGACCACTTTCAGTTGGGCTTGTTCAGATATAATTATTTTATGATGCAGCTATGATTATAATTCTCACAAATCATGCTATGCTGAATGCATAACATGATTTGTTTACATGTTGTGATAAAAAACAAAAAGATCTCATGGAATAGTCTTCTGGGAATCTCTAATTGACTTACTGTTGGAAAATCTGCTCTGGTGTTTGCTGCTGTTCTGGAGGTTCATATGCTGGTGGAGGGGGCAGATATTCTGTACCTGAAAAAATCAAAGAATAAGTATATGTAATTGTGTGGGCTCAAGGGCAATAATGGATTTATTTAACTACATGTATTTTCAAAGTTTTCTCAAAATTGCGCAAGTTGCGAAGCGCACAATTCACATAAATCAAAAAGTAGAAATAATGCATTATGAAAAATCAGATCAATAATTTTTAGGTTCATGTTTTGCAAAAAGCAAAAAATTCATAGTCCATGTGGTTAATTTTGTATTTTCACTGGTCATGGAAATAAAAAACAATTAGTCCCACATCATGCAAAAACCCCTTACATCCAGGCCTCTCTTAAATCCACCCTGTCAGATTCTCTGCTCAACATACCACATAGTTACTACTTAACCTAGAATGGGAAAAGCTATATGTATATTATGCCTTTGGGTAGTTTTTGTGCATGCTCTGAGTTTTTTTTTCTCTTTGATCAACAATTCCTTCTTTCACAAAAACCATCACACCAAGTTCAATCTTGTTCTCTAAAAGTGTGTTTCTTAAAACCATTCTTTGAGATCTTTGGCACTATTAACCAGGATATAACACAGTACACATCTTTATTTAAGGACTTGTTAGATCTCTAACTTAGTGGTATATTAAGCACAAATACCTACCAAAGCTAACAGACTCATATCCAGCAAACTTTCCGAACATGTCAGTGGGAGGGGCACTTGGGGGAGGGGGTGCGGCATTCTCATTATCACCTACATCTTGATCAGGAACATCTGAGCCAGTATAACTTGGGGTCTGTGCTTCACCTACAAATTACATAAAGCACATATTATTAAAATCATTGATAATTTTTCATCAATTCATCATCTTTATTTCTCAGCACTGCATGTTTTCAAGTTATCTGGTAAAAATGTTTGCAGACAGCTGTATCCAAAAGAGAACTACAGCTATAAAATGTTCATAAAGAGTTCATACAACTGCTTTATAGAACAGTTAAGTTAAGGAGTTACTCATTCATCACCACTTCCATCCACCAAGACAACTGTGTGTTACAAGCAACCTTACTAACCTGTAACAGGAGTGAAAACCTGCTGCTGGTTAGGTGCACCTCCATACCCCTGATGGTGTTGGGGTAGTACACCATTATACTGGTGCTGACCTTGCAATGGCGGGTAGCCTGGTTGTTGCTGAGGAGGGCCATACCCTGGTTGCTCTTGAGGTGGTGTGTAACCTCCTTGTTGAGGAGGTCCATAACTTCCTTGTTGTTGGGGTGGTCCATAACCTGGCTGTTGCTGAGTTGGGTAACCTTGGTGAGGAGGACCATATCCTTGTGAAGGCACTCCTTGTGCAGGAGCTTTAGATCCATAACCTGGTTGCTGTGTATCTGTAAATAAGAAATTAGCAAAAACTATCAGCTATTATATCGATGGGTTTGAAAGAAGGTCTTCAGTAAAAGTGTTCTGATTTCTTGACAAATTCTCCCAACTAAATATACCTGTCATGTGATTGGCTATATCTTACTACCTACCTATTTTATTCTAATAGTGAGTGGCCAAGTAGCCAAGTACTGTCCCGTCATAAAATAAAACCACAAGCCTGTCATTCTGTTCACTTTTGAACTGCTAGTATCTATTCTTGAATGTCTATAACTGCTGATCAATATTGCATTAGAAAACTGCCTTTAGCCCTTAAAGAAGTGATTAACATATAACTTCTTCCTATATTATCCATACTTTATCTAGAAAACAGGTAATGAGAATACTAAAAGTTATTGGGTAGAAGTTGTTATTTTGATCTAATACCAAATTCTTATGACTGATTTACAAAGAAACATTTAGCAGCTAGAAGGGAGAATGGACGGTCAGATCTTGGGAAATACAGGGTTAATTAATGGTCAATAAGGTAATTTCATAACAAATTCTACCTAAATTTCTGTCTTTGTTTTAAATCTTTACCTAAACAAGGTATAAAAAAAGGGTAATTTAGTATTATCACCTGCATTGATGGCGTAAATTGGCCATCGAAAAGAAGAAAAGAAGCAGATGTTTTGAGTGTTAGCCCTTTGTCATTCACACTGACAAAGGGCTAAGATTCAAAATGTCGGCTTTAAAACTCTTTACAGTGGCTAGTTTAGGTTATCAACTTAGTTGATAATATTAAATTACCCTGTTATACTATGCCACCAACACAGCACCACAGTTTCCTTAGAAGTTTACCTCCTAAATAAAATTAATAAAAAAGGATGATAGGTCAGCTTAATATTTATTGCATGCTGTACCTGGATGCATTGGTTGCCCTTGGTAACCTCCTCCTGCTGGGGGGTATGATGATTGGCTTATCCTTCCTCACTGATCCACAGAAAACGGCTACCAGTAATCAGAGAGTTTAATGGACCACTTGAATTGCAAAAATGTATTAAGTTCACATGTTATTTTAATCACTCAATGTTGCTTTTTTTTTAACCTTTCTCTCTATGTGTGATTGAAAGTAATTTCCATACAACATTGTTGAGATTTCAAAGAGAAATGTTAACAAAAAAAATATACAAAATTTCAACTACAACAGGAAATTCTTAAAACTAAAATTTTGGAAAATAGCAGGGAGAATTAGTACATAGATCTTGAGAATTTACAAATTAAGACGAATACACATGGTAGAATAACAAGACTTATATTCCTGAACCAGGTAGAAGGAATCTGATAATTATTGTTACAATCATAGTGTTTGTGTTCCATTTAATAGTTTTCCTAAAAGTACTCTCAAATTACATTTTCAGGCTTCTACTGGCTGCTTAATTAAAGCCTACATAAATATATTATTCACCCGATATTGCTGTTACTCCAAATCATAATTCTGGTGACACTTACTTTTAAAACTTAATTTCCATAAATACTTAGGTATCTAAGCAACAAAGTAACGATGTTGGAGTTGCTCTTTTCAACACAAAAAGTAACACTTAGAACACTTGATCCAGCTCACATTAATCGATTTCGACGCAATTTTCTTTGTAAAGAAAGATGCATGGGTGGCGAAATTTAATGTTTCTTTAAACTTTGAACGATTTCTTAAAGAATACGTAACTTCAAGCCGGGAAAATGTTTCATATAGCGGCAAACAAGACTCGACCCGTCATCATCGTATGAATCGAAATCCATTAGGAAATCAACTCCAGATGCACCTGTAGCGGCATATTTAATTGTTCACGACCAGAATCGAAGAAAGTTGCGCAACGCAAGTAGTGGGGGGATGATCAAGTGCAAAAAAAAACTAAAACAGGTGGCTGCAAATACATTTCAGAACGCCAACAGATCGACTCTGATCAATTTCAAGAGGAAATACATCGTAAGGTTTTCAATCGTGAAAGAGTCACTCTCTGTCATTACGAATGCATTCAACTTTACATAAAAGCATATATATTTGGGAACATGGGCCACATTACCTGTATTAGCTTGCCTCTCTTTAAACTTGAGTCAAACTTGGCCTCAAGGAGGTCCTGACCCTGTTGATTTCTTGTTAAGGGCAGGAGCATCCCGCGGCAAATCTTGGGACGTGTATTATGACAAGAAAATTAGATAGGTCCGCAATATACATGTTGTTTATTTAGGTGATACGTAACTGCGAGACAATTAGATAGGTCCGCAATACACATGTTGTTTATTTAGGTGATACGTAACTGCGAGACAAAAACTCGTTACTCGATCAGCCGAATTGTCGCCTTGTAAACAAATTGGATATAATATAATGATATATGTAAAAACTAATATATCATTATTATACATATATAATAATATTATTTATCATTATATGTGACGATAAACTGCGTTCCTGGTCAAAATTCGGCTCGTTTTAAACTGCATGAAATTTACAACGATGTTTGCGTCAAGATTCTGATTTATCAAGTATTTCTTTTAAGGGTGAAATGTCTGCGCAAGAGAAGCAAGTTTTTCTTTTCGTCATTTGAGGGTAGAATGTTTTTTTTTTTTTAACTGTGCTCTTACTTTCCTCGATTTGGGTAAATCTTGTGATTGCGACGTGTATTTCCTGACCGTCATGATTGAACTAGAAGTTATGTGGATGTCCCTCATTTCGACACTCGTTTTCATGAACGATGGATGGTTTATAGAGATGGTTCAGGCTGACGTCACTGTCGATGAAATTTCTTGCCAGCAAAATTTTTTCCCCGACTTTTTTCGCGTAAGACTGAATTTTCGCCATTGTTATGGCTATCAACAACCCAACATTTGAGTTAGAGTTTCTCGATGACTCTGAAGATTTAGAGAAGGTAGTAGAAACATCGGAAGCGTCTTAAGATCAACAAAGCAAAGTACTACCATTGAAAATAACGGCTTCGCAAATTTATCCGAGCGGGATTCGGAAAAAATACTTGAAGACAAACAATGTAAATCATTTCCAGCCGTACTCAAGGGTCCACGGCATTAATTTCGGTTCAGCAATCAAACCAAGCCGCTGTTGAGTCTGCTTCAGTCGTAGAAAACTAACATTTAAGGCCAATGTCGTGTAGGAGGGGGGAGGGGAGGGTTAAGGTAGAAGAAATAAAAAAAAGTATACTGTTCTCATAATTTCTGAAACGCTGACAAGGATAATTTGTTTGATAATCAGTCGCTTCTTTAGTTGGTGATCATTTCCATTATTCTTGTGACCATAATGTGTGATTCAGGGAAGAAATTGTAGGGAGAAATTAGATGCTGGTCTTAGGGCACAAAGGATCAATGGGGAGGTCAACTATTGCGCGGAATTCCGCTCCTACTCGTTTTTGACTCCTTATGAGCCGTTCCGCACTTCAAACTCCCCCCCTGAAAAAACCTCTCAATCGATTAGAAGTAGGGGGGGATAACCAATACCAGTTATCTTATTCACAAAATAAATCGAGCATTTGCAGTGCCACCACTCCCGCATCTCCTTCATTTTAACAATGGTGAATTGTCGCGTTTTGCCATTCGAGCGATCTCATTATTATTTGTGATTCTGCTTAAAAGAGAACTGAAGCCAAAAATTAAGTTAATTTCTTCCAACAGCCAAAGTGACGAAATTCTCGATTTCAGGCCTCTGCGGAGGGGGAGGGAATTAGGGAGCGCTAAGTGAACCTCAGGTGAGGGGATGGCCGTGGCCGCTGAAACAGTGCCCGTGTTTAGGAGGAAATTCGTTCAGTTTGCTATGCCTATAGTATAAGACCCCCCCCTTTTCCCTCTCCATAGGACTCTTTATGAGTGAAGAATGAAATCGTTGTATCATAATATCTTAGAGACGCGCATTTGTCCCAAACATAATGCCTCAGATTGTTGACATCACAAATAGAAAACCATGATGACCTATTATGGTTTTTCTTGCCCTTTTGGAAAAACAATAATGGCAAGGAGCCAAAGATTAATGCCAGAGAGTTGACGAAAGATAAACCGTGAGAAGACCTTTATCATATGGTTAGCAACTGCGCCGTTGGTCCCTTAGGTTATTTCCCAAGCGGTTCATTTTCGAAAACCTGCATGCATCAGAAACTATAATTACACTATTTTTTATCTTCACATGAAACTTTGTCCATGGACTACTGATGGTGCTTTATTGAATTCTCCTCGAAAAATTAACAAGATCAACATAGTTGAGCGCGTCTTGAATTTCCTTAGTTACGGATATTGATCAAATGAACTGTTTTACACAAGCTACATGCAATGACTGCAAAATATATTCCTAAAATACCATATGTTCCCTAACGACTCTTAAATACCTCTAAAGATTGGTCAAAATGAAAATAATTTATAAATACCTTACTGCATAGTGCAGATTTTAAACTGTCAACAACTTTGACAGCTAAATTCTGAAAGTAAAAGTATCTTGTGTTTTGACAACTGATTATGCAATCAAAGCCGATTTCAGGTAATTTCCCCCGTCTAATATTTTTTTTTTCTTTTAATTTTTTTGTCGTGCATGAATAATTCAAATAAATTGAGTGGTATCGCCGATCAGTAAAATAACTTAACATTAACGATTGTACGACTGCTAGCAATGGTCTAAATCACGGAGAAACATCCGTTGGAGCAGACATTCAACCTTTCTTTCAAGAGACGCCACTTATTTCGGCAGCTTTTCCGAATTTAAAAGTGGGCTTCAGATACTAGTGTGAAACTTAAAATGGTTTAAAACGCCATGTTTTTCACAAACCTAAAACGTAATGTACTCGATACACCATTATATGGGAATTATTTTTCAGTCCAGTTCCATCTATTCAACTTCATGACTCGAATGTCGCTATATAACAAGCTAAAAATGTAATAAAATAAACTCTTTCTATCAAATATTTCTATTTGATCAACCGGAAAGTACTGAACGAAACAAACGAGTAAAAGTTACTTCACCTTCATGCTTACTCTTTTACTTTAATAAATGCTTACGTGGAAGTTTACTGAACGATCAACCATCCAGACTGCCACAAAATGTAGCGCAAAAACTGTACAGTATTTGCTTGTTTCCTCTGCTGCTAGCGATCAGGTATTTTTCTAAATCCTTCCATTTACAAATTCTGCAGATTACTATTCTTTTCAAAATTGTCTGTCCCCCTTCTCGATTTTTAAGGGCTCACAGGAGTTAAATCACCATTAAAGTATTTCTCCATTCCTGACTTAAACGCGGCGTGGATTTCCTTCTTCTGTTTACGTTACAGTCATCCAGGAACAAACAGTTTCGAGAATCCCTCGTATTTGCACTGAGAGAAAGCTTACGCCGACACTTCTGCAAAATCACTTTAGCAGGGGCGAGCTTGACACTGCCAGCTGAATTAGCAAGCTCAATATCCATGTCTTGCGTGGAAGCTTCCTGATTTCCCATCCACGCTGTCGGATCGACTACCAGCGCGATTGCTTTCGCGTGGAGAATCTGCGAAAGCCATTCGTTTCTTTCGTGCTCTGAGAAGCAACACAGATGAAATGTCCGGGTTGCGATTTTGCCGGCCGAAACTGATCGCTTTACAAGCTTTAAGCAGTACTTTGTCTGCTTTTCAGGCAGCTCGTCTATATAAAGAGACATGTCGTTGAAAAATATCACCTCTTTAGGTACGTCTTCTACCGATTGCTTTTCGGTTTTGTAGTAGCAGAGACATTCTTTACTAAGGACAAAATACCGAAGATTCCATTGCTTTAGAAGGTCGCTTTGCTTCAGCAGGTAACCGTGTTTTAAAATCCTTTCGTTGTTATTTGCATCTAAGCTTTTCATTCTCAGTGGAGCTGTATTATACAAGTGTCAGAATCTTGTCCAATCTGTAAGCGCAACGAGAGCTGAGCCAGTGCAAGACTTGCAATGTTAAGGTCTTAATGGTTCCGTGCAAAATTGTAAGACGAGTTATGAGGAATGTGAACGCAGTGCAAATACCTATCCTGGCGCCACTGCGTGCCTTGCACGGCCTCGATTGGTAAAAGAAGGTCAGGAACAGCCCTCGGCGGGACACAATAATATGAGTCGACTCCCTCACGACACCTCCTTTAGAGCCTTACTGAAGCTCTGGAGCGTCCCGTCTTCCTGAAACGGAGCGAAAGGTCAAAAAAATACGCCGCTGTTATCATTTCAAGGATCGGATGTCCTCTAACAATTGTGAGATTAAGTTTCCCTTCGCTTAATGCCTGGCTGAGTGGTCTCACCTGTAGATAACAATAATGCGCTTTGTTTTGGGAGAAAAGGTTTTGCTATTGAAATAGTAACGCGCTTGGCATGCGCATTGTCAGCACCTTGTTCGTAAACATGTTTTCGTGTGGGTTTAGTTAAGTGGAGATAAACAGCAATTTCTACTTCTTCGTAAAGTGCAATGAACCCCCGCGTTTACGAGCCTTGCTTTGCTAGTGATTTTACACGAGTGTCAACGCCTTCTGTCTGAAGAACTGATCATTTTGATGGGGAGTTTGCTTTTCATTTGTTTTGTTTGTTTGGTCCCAGTGAGCAAGTATGTGAAGTTGGAGGAAAACAGTGAAAATATCTGTATCGAGCGAACCCCATGTCATATTAACCTAATAAACATAAAACCCTATTTTGTCTTTCTCCCTTTGAATTACCGTCACCGTTCAGTGCGCAGCCTTATGAGGTGGACGAGGACATTGAAACTGAGCTTTTTTTTGACTCGCGACCTGAATGAAAGGACACTCTAAGGGATTTTACGACTGAAAACTGCTAAATGAATCCTTCCTGCTGTACATTTCAAATTATTATCCAATTATACACAATGTCATTATACCTTGATGTGCCGAATCGGCAAGTCAAACGACAACCTACACTAAGCAAAACGCGCCAATTATTCTACCAAAAACATTTGCAAAAAGCTTGTCTTTTGATAGTTCGCTGGAACAAGTTTTAAACACGAAGAAAGATGCATGAAATTCGATGAATAAAAGTTTATCGCAATGATAAGTACAGTTGACCCTAAAACGCTCTCAAAAGGTGCTTATCATTTCGCAGTTTGCGTGAGCCTGTAGTGCAATTTCATTCACCAGATCTGATTATAAATTCTCCCCACTCTCTACCACATATTTTTTACAGTTTTAACCTATAGAATTTGTTGTTAAATCAGGCAATATCTCCAAATTGACATTTCTCTTTCTTCACATAACATCTCTGCCGGAATGTGTATGGCTAATAGAAGAAGAAAATCTTTGCTGCTCACCCTTGAGAGTGCAATGGTTTTAAAACCCTGCACAAGGTGGACACTACCACGGTTCCCCTGAGTGTTCTCGTTGGACAGGTTTCACAGGACGTGACGTAGGTGGCAAGGGGGACTCTTTTTCCTTCAACCTTTCTCTTTCTGAAGTTAAAGTGCGTTCAAACACACGAAAGAATTGAACAGCTTTTTTTTTTTACGTCCAAATGCATGTTGAAGCACGCAGTGAAAATATGTGTGATACATGTAATTAACTTTTGCTTATTTTTTTACCTTAAAAATAATTCCCCATATCACATAGCCCTGCAGGCTTTTGATAATCAGCCAAAAGTCCAAGCACGTACTTCTAAGTTGACAAACAAGTGATAACTATTAAATTCAGATTTACTCTCCTGGTGAAACCTGAATGTCAAAGATCTAGCCGTCGTTTCGCTCACACCCCGCTCACGAAAGAGAAAACGTTTTGGACTTCGACCGAATTCAAGCCGGAGATTACATGTTTTTTTTTAATTCCTCCTGAAAACCCCGGCCAGAAAGGTACATGCTGTCAGAACGAGGGTTTTACCCCTCAAGTACCCTTTGTGCTAATCAAATTTACCATATCGAGTAAGCTCTTTATCGCGTCTGATCAGGAAAAATTGTTTCCGCTTTACGCTGACGTTGAGATTATAGAAAGTGTAGCATTTCTGTCGAAGAAGTAGATCTTAAGCGAAACTGACCGTCTTTAGACTGTTTTTTTTTCGGAAAATAACGTTTCCGAACTGAACAAAATACTTAGCGAAGCGACTCAGACTTAATCATCTCATAGGTAAAGCCTTTTGAAATTAAATTATCCCTTTAAATCCCTTAAGTGACCAAGACATAATTTTTTCCTTACTAAATCAATACGATATAAATCGGACAAGTGAAGAGAATAAAGAAAAATATCGGCTAAGGTATTGTTAGTTGATTCAATACCAAATTCTTAGAACTAACTTTATAAGAATTGTATGGCAGACAGTAAGGAGAATTACCAATGAGATCTTGGAAGTGAAAAGGTTAGCGTCCTTAATAGCTCCAAAGAAACGCTCTGAATAGCAATTTGATTAGAGGAGACCAAAATAATAAAACGGAAGAGCATTAAGGGTTGGTTATTTACACGAGGTCTAACCGAAACCATGGTTTTTGCGCAATCAATGGGCCTTTGGTTCTCCTACAAGTGGATCGATTAGATTCCAAAAAATACTTTTCCCACTGTCAGCTTTTGGCCATCTTGACACTGTTCACAAAAATAAATATTCAGTTACAAGGGTTCGGCAAAATTGAAGGTAGTTTAGAACGCAGTTTTATGAACAAGGAATTAGCTTTGTTTAAATAAACAGACTTAAGAGTTGTGAACAAAGTTTTAAAAGTCTGTTTCTACACTACGCAACTTCTGGGAAAAGTGGATTCATGACGTCACCATCTAAACTTGGATCCAGGTGTGACCGAGCTAAGGTCCGCATGATGCCTGTGCAAGTACATATAATTGAGTCACTTGCACGTTAACCAGCCGTCACAATGAGATTTTCTCAGAACTCACAATTTTTGTTTGATGAAAACAGGAAAAAAAAAGACTGATTACATCTGCCTGACCGCAAAATGTGATGGAATCTGGAGTCGTCATTTCCGTTTTGCGACATAGCGGCTGTGTCAGTGGTCAGTATTTCATTCCAAGGTTACTCATTCAGTGCACTGAAATTTTTTGTGATCCTGAAGCAAAAAAAAGATTAGAGGGTTAAAATTAAATTTAAAGATGTGGCTGTTTGAAAATTCTGTAGCAAGCAGCACCGTAGAGCGTCAATGACTCAATATGTCTTCAGATGTTACAGAACTTTTTGAATCCAGAGCCTGTATCTTGCCTGGGGGCCTTATGGTAACCGGAATTATCATTCTACTAATACGCAATTTTACCTTATTTAGGCAACAGAACGTGTAAAATATGCCACGGTATTACGCTGTAGAACAAGGAAACTATACAGACGGAAAACGGAGCCACAAATTGGCCTTACTGAATGATCCAAACTTAAGTTCGTCTTTTAGGCTTGACTTTAACAGATTAGTCTTTTAAAAACATCAGGGGTTTTTTGTTGGTCAGAAGAATATACTAATGATTTCGTTGTGGTTGTTTTCGTCTTTCGCGCACGCCAAATTTCAGATCGGTACAAAGCTCGGATAGACAATAGGAATTCTTTCGAAATTTGATGTTAAAACGCTCGAGAATGAAACAATAGAGGAATAATAAATCCCTTTATTAAATGCTTAGCCGAGACTGTCTTAACTGCTGACTATGAGCAACTTAAAGAATTAAGCCTAAAAGTTTTCAAACTCCTTATTACATTTGTAACCTTACCTTACACCTCCAGGTTCGATTTTGCTCTATGCGCACTGATGGGGTGACTTAAACTTTTCATCTCAGCAACAGTCATTATGATAAATTTTAATACAATTATCTACTTATGATTCAACGGATCATGACGCAACACCGTTCGTCTTTCTTAAGAATCACCGTTATAATATTGCCTATCATACATATCTCTCGGTATTAACAATTAGTTCAGACTGATCCGATTCTTTGTCTACCTTCTTCCTATGTAATTCAATGCTTAAAAAAAATCGCAAATCCTTTGAACTTATAACTGATTGCAAAACATTTTGACATCCTAATAGCTGGCAAATATAAACAATTACATGCAACAGCGCTGGCTGTCCCAAACATATTGGTTTTTACAGCTGGAGGACTGAGTCCAGCTGAAACAAGTTTCGTAAATTTTACGCAAGAAATTGTTATCATGTATATATATTTAAAATATAAATAAATGAGTAGAAAGAAAAGATCTGTTTCATTCCATCGTTGGAATGATACTGAACAAGCCTTCTATTCAGAAAAATTAAAAAAGATTCCTCGAAGCAAGAGATTTAAAATTTGTCCTTGGCTGATAGGATCAAATCGGAAATGAAAACACTTCTGAGAAATGGTGGCTAACAAATTCAAACAACAAGGGACAATTCTGTTCAAGAAATCTTGAGCAGCCACAACGTATGCATCCTGTTTTGTGAAATCTTCCAAAATGTCCTTTACTCAGGTGGTTTTCAGCGAAGAAAATGAAAATATAAATTCAAAAACATATCAGACAATTGTATCAGTTCGATGGTATACCATGCACGTGTGTCAAATCACGGCCGATTTCGGACCTTTGTTTCTCCTCTTGCTAAATCAAATTTTCCTCTTGCGAATTTCCAGATTAACTTCCAAGTCTCAGTCTACATTTTACTGAGGGCCTCCTAAATAAACATCCCAGCTATGTTGGCAGAACACGAATAAACCGCGTTTTCACATATTTGGACATTTGTCAACACGGGGTCAGTTTTGATATACTAAAGCAGATTTTTAGACTCTCTTTAGAATCATTGTCTGTCAGATCGGGAAATAACCGAAATCGAATACTTTCGAAATAAAATATTTTTTTTAGGGAGCCGATTTAAATAGGGAAAATTGTCGATTGCAAGACACCCAGGAGACCTTAGAAAACTACGGCTGCATAGGCAGGGGAAAAGAATTGTTTCCAGGATCAGAAAAATAGCCCCTCCTGTGTTTTATCTCTGAATTTTATTAGATTTCCGCAGAACTACGTCATACTATCACAAAGTTTTCTGTCTAATAATTTTCATTGAAGAACGGTTATTAATGACATGACCCTTATTTGAATACAGCAATTTGGACCCAACCTGTTGTTACACATTAAGTCAAAAATGGTTCTGAAACTGAAAGAAACTTAGCACTAGAGATCGAAATTGTTGCGAGATTCTGAAGACTGAAACTGAAATTTATGGCTCAACGCGCTTCGCCGTTTTCGTTGCGACATAGTGTAAGGATCGCGTGTTGTTTTCATCTCGTGTTTGCGTGATCTCCGAAATTGTAGTCTGAGGTTTTTGCTGACCAAAGACAAGGGTAAATTTAGGAAAGTACTTCTATCCAAACCTAATGAAATTTTTCCATCAGTATCGAAATAAAAAGGAAAAGCTACTTACATAAGCAATACCGGTTCTTCTGAGAAAGCATATTCTATTTTCGTCCGTATTGCCTCATATCATATCAATTTCCATGGGTCGCATGATACGCTTCTGTGCACACAGATAACATCTATAAACTATTGACGATAGGGGGGAAAAGATTGCGTTGCTATTTTTAAAAAGTAGTGATTTTTTTCAATCAAAGCACTCTTATTTCGGACAGTTGATATCCTATCGAACAGCCAGTCATCTCTCGGTATGCAAAGAGCACACGCTCATCACATGGTGTCACATGACCGGTTTTCCGTTGTTGACCTTGCCTGATGTCTATATAAATTCTTGGAGACGGTATTCTCGCATTTGAGGTTCGAGGAATTACGAAGTTCCCGTCTGATTCCTGAAAGATTGCCACTTCTGAAGTTTGTGTAAAGTACAGAAACAGAGTTTATGTTTGAAAAACAGACCTGTACACATAGCGACGGAAATTGATTGCCTGGAAACCCGGGAGAGCTTCGAAAGAAATGAAAGGCGCATACACACAGCCGTTAAAACAAGGTTACCTTCTAAAGCAAAGCGAAATTCTGAAACAATGGCATCTCCGTTATTTCGTCCTGAGCAAAGAGTGCCTATGTTACTATAGAACTGAAGCGGAATCATTGCAAGAGGCACCCAAGGAGGTTGTATTCTTCAATGACATGTCTCTGTATATAGAAGAACAGGCAGATAAACATACAAAGTACTGCTTACGGCTTATAAAGCGATCTGTATCTGCCGGCAAGATTGCGAATCGGACATTTTTTCTGTCTTGTTTCTCGCAAGATGAAAGGAACGAGTGGTTGTCTCAAATTCTTTTAGCGAAAGCAATGGCGTTAGTCGCTGATCCAACCGCGCTGATAGGAAAACGCGAAACCTCAAAAGAGCATATGGACTTTGAGCTCACTGCTTCCGGAAAATATGTCCGGCTTCCCGCCGCAAAGGAACTGTTACTGAAATGTCGACAGAAACTTATGCTCGTAAGCGGTTCAAGGAATTCCTTGGGTCGTTTATTCCCTGAAAACTTAGACAATTCAGAACTAAAGTCTTTTACTTTGAACCTTCAACACTGGAGGACCTCATTAATGATGTTACGATCGTAGCTTATTGCTCACGCTTGAAAATTGTAAGCACATCTTTTTGACTGTAAATCTGTGCATGAAAAAACCGCAAGGAAAGCACTGAAATGCGAAAACTTTTCTTGTGGTTAAAAAACCATGTTTTATTTATAACTCCTGATAAAGGAAAAGCCTAGTTTAAGCATTTATTGAACAGTTTTGTGCAGTTTATTCAAGCTAGAGTGAAGCGAGAAGTTTGTTTTCTTTATGTATTTTATTTATTTAAGACTTAAGTGTAGATCAGTATAGACGCTTAATCTATACATCGCTATATCTACTTTAAAGCTATATAAATGGCTATTAAAGCTACTTGTGGTGCTAACAATTAAAGAAAAAAATATGAAAAACCTTTTACCATTTTTTATTGAGGAATTTATCAATAATACTTCAACGAAGAACGCTGTAAAAAGTGATTTCACCATAATTTCAGCTGACTACAACACTAGAAAAGCTATTTAATCTTGTAAAAATTCAAACCACTTTAACTCCTGTTCTTCATGAGGCTTAGCTACGGAGGGAACACATTTATCTAGCGCTTGGGTTGATGATTTAGCAACAGCTGATTCTTGAAATTCCCCACGGACTAGAGCTGTAATTAAGCTTTCACTTCTAGGATCAAGGAGCTTATTCCTTGTAATCACGACCGCAAATTTCTAATGCTCTTATTTACATGAGTTTCGCAATGAAATGGCAGGGAAAATTTATCAAATGATGTCTACTTTTGGAGAAATGTGGAAAGGGAGTTACGTCAGCATATATTGAGTCAATATGTGATGTAATGATTCAATAGTCCAACAAAAACTTGACCAGTATTTCCCTTTACATTTCTTGCATTCAGGGAGATTCGAGGAAAATGAAATGAAAACAATCCGATTAAGATAAAAGCAAGGTAGAGAAGAACTTTATTCTACAACTCCCAAGATCTGATTGAAATTCTCCCCAATTACCGTTACAAATTTCCTTTAAATCAATTATGAGAATTTGGTGTTAGATCACTGAAGATAACAACTTCTACATGATCATTTTGATTATTCTCATTGGCTATTTGCTAAATAATGTATGGATATTATGGGGAGAAGTTACCTGTCAATCACTTCTGGGAGTTGAAGGGTGAAGCGTTGTAAATTGAAACTATCAACTAAGGTGACGAGAATTCTTTATGACGGTGAAGAATTAGCGCGGGTCATATTATCGATCTTAAAACCTCTTTTTCCCGATTATCATGATCCAAAAATAGCGATTCAGCTTCTGTCCAAGATATGAAGTTTATAAGGTCATTGATGCTATCAGTTCACTAAGTTGACACTGACTCGCCCCAAGTCGCACCCTTTTTGACCGCGGAAAGTGCGTGGGAGATAGGGACGAGTCAAAGAAGCACCAACGATGAGAAGGCCAGTCTGCAGGCAGGGCTTAATGATTAGTACTGGGACAGGAGTAACAAGGCCCACGAGTTTCTCCCCTCGAGCGAAAAGGGCGTGCAAGGTGTGTGTTAGGGATCTGGCACGAACAATGAGAGCCTGAACCCTTGCTTATCTCTTCTTGCAGACCTCTCGAAGACTCGAAACCCGCAGGCTTCGCCGCTCTTGTGGTAGCACTAGTGAGACCCTACTCATTCAGTTGTGTGTGGGAAGGTAGAGCTATCTTCTTCCAAACCGTCTGAAGCCGAATGTAAAGAACGTTTTCCCTCCTACCTTTTCCTTCTTTCCCTTCTCCTTGGAGAGTTGAAATGTTTACAAATCTCTACGTTGTAGAGGTTTGAACAGTGTTTGTTTCTGTAGTTTTGTAATGAACACCAACTTTGTTGCGACGGCATCTTTTCAACAGCGCTGCCATATGGCGGCGGAATCGATGGCTCTGCAAGCTGTAAATCACAGGGTTGACAGCGGAGTTGAAAGAAACCATCAGCACCGATGCAGTGTGTACCTCCCCGAACAACTGCTTAGCCGAGAAGGCCACGTAGATGTAAGCAAAACAGTTTGGAAACCAACAGATACAATAGATCAAACTCACTGTGATCACCATCTTGGTGGAGTGACGTCTATTTTTGAGCACTGCTTGTTGAGACACAGACGTGGTTGCAGCTGTGTTTCTGAACCAGAGTTGATAAATTAGAAGCGCGTAGAGCACCCCCATAATCAGTGCAGGGAAGACAAAGAATATCAGGCCGTTAATGACGCTGTGGTATTTCATAAAGTTTGGTGTTGGCCAGAAAGGGACACAGCTTCCAGAGTTCTCGTCGTACTTGAGGTACATAAACGGCGGTAGGTTGACTCCGATAGCAAAGATCCAGCAAAGTGGAATGACGAATCTAAGCTTTTTAGTTGTCAGCCTCTTTGTCTCACTATAGGGGAAGTTGATGGCGAGATATCGCTCAACTGCGATGCAGACGAGAGTGAAGTCTGAAGCCAGTGCACCTGTCCAGGTGAAAGAATCTCCGGTAAGGATCTTACACAGGTAATCACCGAGAGTCCCCCTAGGGTGGTTCATCGTCCGACTGAAGACGAACCTCGGAGACATAAAGACTGCAACCATCATATCACTGACGGCAAGATTTACCAGAAGATAATTCATTGGAATGCGCATGTCTCGAAATGCCACAACCGCCAGGCAGACGAGAATGTTGCCGAATAGGTTAATGAGCATTGAAAACGTGAAAGCAATGATGAAACCGTCCTTTGAAAAGCTATCCTGGGCCATTTTCTAAACAAAGAAGGGAAAAAAGTTCATAAAGGTCATCGTTAAACTGAAAATACATATTACTGTTATAAGTTTTGATTTGAATCTTAGGCATCATGCGAGTAGATGGTAAACGATTGGCCATCCTGACTTGAGAAATAGTTCGCTGACCATGATCATGACAAGTCTAACTGGCCAAAAAAAAATGTGCTGAGCTCACATCCAGTCACTTAAGAACGTCAAGCGTGTGTGTTTATTTTCAGAGGTTCTTTTCCGATTTGACTCGGCCTTTTGCGAACCATATGGAACTACGAAAACAAATTTCTGTTATTTTGCAGAGTACGACCCATAAAACGTAAAATGTTTCGTAGAGCACTGATAATGTTCTTTCTAGTAGCCATTGTCAGATATATAGTCGTGGCTTGTCCAGGAACTGAGAAACAGTTAAAAAAAAGCGAAGAGATTAAGTGTGTGTTATTTTTCATAATGACGACCGAAAAATGTAAAATGTTTCCCAGAACACTCATAACGCTCTTTCTAGTTGCCATTGTCAGATACACAGCTTCAATTTGCTTAAGAACCCAGAAACAAAAACAAATAAAAAAAACTGAAGAGATTAAGGGAAAGTGGACGACCACATCTTACGAAAAAAATTATTTCAGAAGAAATGCCTCGCAAGTAGTTGCATTGAGTGTTTTCCAATCACAGAATTACTTTCAGATAAAATCAGCTCTGGATGAGACTTTGCTTAATCAAGTAGGAAAAGAAAATGCGACACTATCCTATCGCAAGCCGTTCTCTTCTGTCTGGGCGCCGTCGGACATTTTTAGGTCATTCCATATGTTGTAATGCGTTTTCACGGTTACGGGTGGCGAGTAAAATTTACAAAATGGATAACTTTTGAATAGCCAACCATTTGAAACGATACAAGCTAATTTCATTAATTGGCTTTTTTCTTAGGATGTTCAGAGTGACATCAAATAGTATTTCATTTGGGTAAACGAAAATGTTGAATAAAATATTTTATCTTACCGGCTAAAGATTCGCTACACGTTTCAACTAGCTTTTTGTGTTTTTTTCAGAGAACTTCCACGGATGCGGGGCTTTAACTTCTTAATGTCTTGAACCGTTGGGTGAAGTGAGATACTCATTTGCGATTTCAAGCAGATATATGTATTACTGGTGCTCTGTGTACAGTATAAGTGCAAATATGCGTCATAAGTATTTAATCAAGTTCTCGATAATCAAGAAAAAACTGTACGCAAGAAATTGTGTTTTTTTACTAAGTTTAATATTGACCTAGTTTTTTGACAAGTAAATTGAAACACCCGCACAAGCTTATTTGAGCACGAACACGCTGGAGGAAAAAAGCTGAGATTTTGAAGAACGCCCTAAAAATCGGCGCTAAAAATTCTTTTCATTGAGGCTTTTTACTTGAATATCTTGTGATACAGATTGTAATTTATCCCGTAATAACGAACTGTAATTCAAATTTAAGAAACAACAAACAAACGTAATTCTTTCTCCAAATATTGTTGTGACATGTATCTGATGTTATCCTTTTCCTTATTTTTTTTCTTGGTTGTATAAATATATCCTGACCATATATATCAGCTGATTAAACAAAATGATTCCTTTCCTTTATGAGGAGTAAGTTAATCTATTTGCTCACAAACGGGCTGAAACAAAAATGTTGAAACCTTGAAGAAACCTTGAAGTTTTCCTTTCAGCATCTTTGCATGCAGATTAAAAACTTATCAGGTCACAGAGACTAAATTAAAAAAATGTCACTCTTTTTTTTTCACTTTTTAGTGTATATAACGTAATTCAATTCCTTATTTCTTTCCTTGTAGTAGTAATAACACGAAAACTAAACTTAAAAGTAAAATTTCTTTTCTGGCAGTATAAATGTAGAGCAAATTGGCTTCGCGGCTCTTTAGTTTCCCAAACCTTCAAGTATAATGAGACAAAATATAACTTTTTTTTTTACTGAGGGGTACTTTGTCAATATCTTGTTTACAGGAAAATCTGGCGATTACTTTTCTCTTGAAAGCGTCATGTTAGGAAGATATGACATGAAATTGCAAAATCTTAATTAACTAAGCCTACGTTAAAGTTACCTGGTAAATGATATATGAAGTTAAAAAAGAAACGTGGAAAAGAAAGTCTTCTGGTGCAATTATAGAGGTCTTGTATTTACATACTAAGAGTAAATGAGGGCGTTTTCAGAGCTTGTCCCACAACTGTCTCAAGTGGTTATGAAGGAAAATGGGAGGATGGGACAGCAAGGTGAACTTCGCCTTTCATTCTGGTATCTATAGTAACGTCTAAGTCAGATGATTTACGCAACCCCGTGTTGGAAAATGTGCAAATAAATGGTTGAGTCCTAAAAAACAGTCCTTGTTTTTGAGGATGAAGCGCTTTACATGACAGCTTATTTCGCCTTAGCAGTGATTGTTCCAGCAGTTCTGCATCTGTTTAAGTTTAATGTATTTGCTGCTGATCCTGTTCAGTCACAATTGTATTTATCGCTCCGTTTCTCTTCAATTTGCTTTGGTTCGTTTGCTACCACCTCGTTATACCTTGAATGGTTTAAAATAAAATAATCAGAAAGGACTAGTACATAAGAGACGTACTATAGTACACATTTCCGCGCGCGCCAAGATGACTGACTGATTGACTACATTCTACTCTACGATGTAAAATTGTCACTCTTGAGAAATACTGTTGTTCTTAAAAATACACGACTGTAAAGAGCCATTTTAACATGTTAGAGGGTTCGCTCGCCAATGAAATGTGTCAGTGGTTATAGAGTGTTTTTAGAGCACACGAAAGAAAAGTGATACGGCCTAAAAAGCGCATATGTAAAGGTTCTCAGTCTGGCAGGTTAGAATATTCAATGTGGTAACTTCATAATTTGGTATTATCAACTGAGCTGATAACGTAAATTGGCTTCCGTGAAGAGTTTCGAAGCTGACATTTCGAGCGAAACACCATTCCATACTACCATTCTCTGTGACGAAGGGCTAACACTCGAAGTGTCAGCTTTGAAACTCTTTACGGTGGCCAATTTACGTTATCAACTCAGTTGATAATACCAGATTACCTTGAAGTATGGCGTCTCTTGTTGTGCGCCAAGGTAGCAAAGAATTGTTTACAAAAAAAAAACCAAACAAACAAACGTAGAACAGAAATTTGGATTCATCTGCGGGCTTCGATTGCTTTTAGAGGCAAAAGCTTTTATTTATTCAATATATTCAGTCGCCATCAGGATCATCAGTCCAAGAGTGCTAAAATGGAAAAATGTTGTCGTAGAAAAACTCATTCAATTAACCCTTTAACTCCCAAGATTTCATTGGTAATTCTTCTTACTGTCTTCCATACAGTTCTTGTGATGTTAGTTTGGAGAATTTAGTATTGGATCAACTTATAATCCCCTAATTGATATTTTTCTTTATTCTCATCATTCGTCTTCTTGATATTGTATTGATATTGTATGGAGAAATTCTGTTTTGGTCACTTATGGAAGTTAAAGGGTTAAAGCGGAGCCGAATTCAATGTTCTGAAGTGTCGCGATCGGACATAGTTGATCCATCACCTGTTAGGCTGACATTTATGGGAAAAGAAAAAGCGCCAAAACGAGTCAGAACTGGCCGGAGTTTTAAATTTTTATGTTTGTTGTACTCGTTAGGCGCTATGAACGAGTAAATAAATAAAACCTTTTAGAACATTTGAGTTGTATCTCATTGAAAAACTCAACCGAAATATTCTTGCGGCCTGACCCGTTTCCCGATGCCCCGACGAACTTCACCTCAATATCTTTCGGAATACGTAACTGAAGTGCCTTCCGCATGATTATCTTTTGACAACGCTGTCATTTGATGATCCTCACACCCATTTTTCTGCCAGGCCAAAAAATCGTTGTGGCAATAGAACAATGTATCGCGATGACGCGTACCTCTCTCTCTCTCTCTCTCTCTCTCTCTCTAAGATAAAAGAGACTGAAAGAAGTAAAGATGAACTTAGTTATTTCACAGTTTAGCAATCAGTAGCAGTCTTTTCTCTTGAATAATGTGATATCTTGTTACAAGTGTTAGTTGCGCGAAGAATAGCGAGAACGACTACTATCTTCAGCTTTAACTAAATGCGACAGAACATCGCTAATTTAAAAGATCAAGAAGAGAAAAACTCAGCGGTAGACCTCATGTTCTTCTTTTTCGACGCCTTATTTACGATTTCTTGTTAGTTCAGATTGTCAGCGTTTTACAGGCAAGTATATCAACTAAGCCTTTATTTTTTCTTAATCAGAAAATGTGAAACGGCAGGGACAAAATATATCTATGTATAATTCTTAAGATACGATTCTTCCAATTTTGAGCTGGGAAAATGATAATTTTTTATTATTCAACCTCTCACCTAAGCTTTCGATATACTTCCTAAATATAATTGCTTCCTGGCTTACGTACACGCTACTGATTATCTTCACGCAACACTTCTTATCATATAGCTTTGGTTAAATTACCCGTCGAAAATACTATTGAGAACCGTTTGTATTGATATTGGTACCGTTTCTGTTTGATCAAGATTCTAATTCGCCTGTTTAGGGAGATATAAAGCTTGAACATTGTATGGAGGTACATCATCAGAGAAAATATACCTTATTCGCTCTTAGTTGCTGGATTAATTTTACAATAAAGGATGAGGCACAAGCATGTACTTGTGTTTTTCCATGGAAAAAATTGATCAGAATTGGATTTTGACATGCTCATCACAGTAGCTGAGCACTCTTTCACAAGCACAATCCATTCAAGGGTCCTACGCAGGGAAGCACTTCAAACTACGCAATTTTTTTTCCGGTCTAAAGCCACCTTAAATGATCAAATAAAATTAAGGAGGCTCTGAGCTTAAATTGGGGTCGTCAATCTTCTTATGGAAATACAGGAATATAAAACAGAAGATAAGAATGTTTTTATGAGGCTCTATTGTTGCGATGGTATCCTTGATATCAGAACGATCATGGTTGGGAAAGTATTAGTTATCCTATTCATGCCAATTTGGAGGGAATAGACGAAAGGCATTGGCGCTAGCTGCGGCAATTTTTTATCAACCAACTTAACCGATTAAAAAAAAAGAGGAAAAACGAATAGAAACCGCTCACATTCAGTATTAAGAGCAGTTGTCACTGCTCCTCTGTTTTTTTTTTTTTTCAATCACGAATCTATTTCGGAACATATTAGTAAACAGTGGTAGTCAAACATGTTACAGAAGAGATACTGAACTTACAGATTTTCTATTGTTTTGAATTTTTGGAAGCTCAATAAACCAACGCTTCTTGTATCGGTGCCAACCATAAAATCCAGATAAATGTTTCAACTTGGTCGTGAAAAAAATAAATTATAGTTTAAAACGTTCCAACTACAAAGTTTGAAAACAGACTTCGTCCAAGATGAAAAATCTTTCCTTGAAATATACTTATTTCCAACATTATACATATTTGCTTTATTACAATAAATCCTAAAAGAAATAAAAAAATTCCTTACATTAAGCCCTTTTTTTCGAGCAAATGTCTTTTTCAAATGGAAAATTTTTGGAAAAAATACTCGGCCAGTTTTGAGATTAATTTTAAAAAACTGAAAGGAATAGTGTGTTAGGTCTGACGGTTGCTACAGAGTGTACTGCTCAGAACGTAAATTGATTGATTAGTCTTTTTTATTCTTTGTTCTCAGCTGTGATCCTGATTCACAGTCGATTTATTACCTCCACCTCTCTTCTCTTTAACCTCTCAATGGCGAACTGGAGGAGATAATGAGACTGCGCACTAGGGGAAATTTTCGAGGTGCGAAATCAAATGGTACAATGAAGGCGAGAAAAACATAAAATATTTTCTTAATCTTGCAAAAGGCACTTCATATTGAGTACAACGAGTCATTACAAAATTAATGAACATAAGTTTGTCACATCTGATAACGAAATTCTCGCTGAGTGCGAAGCCTTCTACACAGAGCTCCATGAAAATGTGATATACCGCCTAAAAGTGAATTCTTTCAACCAGAAAACGACATCATCCTGAACTATAGTGACGCACAGAGTTGTGAAGGACCTTTAACACAAAAAGAGTGCCCAGAAGCTTTGAAAAATATGGATCGTGAAAAATTCCCTGGGTCTGATAAACTGCATGCCGATTTTCACCAAATTTTCCGGAAGGACTTGTCTTCAGTGCTAATAAATGTGCTTAACTTCGCATATGATCGAAGCTGGAAACCTCTCGATCACTCAGGGACGCGGAATTATTAAACTCATACTGAAAAAGACGCAGAACCGCATGCGCGCTTAATTAAAATTGGCGCCCAGTAACTAAGTAACCTAAACTGTGATTACGAAATAGGAGTGAAAACCATTGCTAATCGAATAAAATCTCCTATCTCAGATCTTATCGATAACGACAAGGCTGGCATCATAAATGGAAGATTCATTCGAGAGAATTTGATATTGATAGATAATATCGTAAGCTACGCCTGAAAAAAAAAAAGCAATATCCAAGGTCTTCTGCCTTTTATTGCTCTGGAAATAGCTTGAATGGTCCTTCATTGAGCTTCAATACTTTGGCGTTGCCGCTCGTTTAGGAAGTGGATTCAAATATTTCCCAAAAATACCAGTTGGAAGTTATGGTCTACACAACGGCTGGGCGAGAAACCTCTTTGAATTTTTTTTAATATAAGAGGCTTTGCGAGCAGGCCATTTTCGAATTACCTTTAGCCTCGTTTTCAAAACGAGGCCTGGTGCTCAACCACTCGTATGGAAATGAGATTAATTTGCATGTGAATGAAACCTATAATTATATGAAAGGATGAGCACCAGAACTCGCTTTGAAAACGAGGCCAAAGGTAATACGGAAATGGCCTATTGGATGAACCTATTCAGATAAACTCTTAACGATCAAACACAACACAACTTCTTCAAGAAAAGACATTCAAGTACATAAAATCCGCCGTGGGACCGCTAGACGAGAAAGTCGAAAGCAAGAAACTTGTCGTGATAGCTAAACCCCAAATAACTTCGGAAATCAAATTCAGATCTTAACTGAACGCTTAAAATATTTAAAACGAATCCCTGAACATTAACTAACTAAATACTTCTCAACACACCCCCTCTTTGTCTCTCTCTTTTCAGTAAAACGCTGGACTGTTTGCTTTTCGGAGAAAGTTTTCAATTTTCAGGTCTAATTTCGTGTAAACTACGGACGAAAACTCCCTGTATCAAATATGGAGCTTGACAAAATTCACCTTGATTATATGATTAGCGGATAACTTTCTTTACAATTTTAAAAACAGAAGCAATACTTCGGTTGTATTAGAATCCGTCTACGTAAATATTAAAATGCTTTTTCGAAATAAATAAATTTTCATTTTCAAAGGACATGCGGACTTCCAAGATAACCGTGGATTTGATGAAGATTCGGAATTTCGGGAATTCAATTTTAATTTTAATATTTCAATTTAATATTTCAATTTTAATATTTCAGTTAGGTTGGGTCTGCCCTTTACCCCTTTGTAAATCCATCAAATTTGTTTAAATACATTCAGGAGTTGAAGGACCGGAAGTAATAAGTTGAAAAAATTACAACAACCTAAAGATTTTGGTATTAATTCATGGAATAGTTACTTCGGCATTGAAGATTTCCGGAATTAAAACAGTGTCTTGTTTATTTCGAATTGGCTCTAGCCAGCGCTGCATATGTCCTGAACGGAAAACATCAACAATTTAAACTAATTTGACTTGTAAAGTGTCAACATAAAAGCTGAATGACACTGACGCAAAGACAACTGTAAGTTTGCTTGAGATTAATAGTGCACTTCGGAGGCCTAGAAAAATGACTAGAATTTAACTCTGAACGTTCGATTTTAACAAGGCAATTTGGGTCTTAGACGAAGTTGCATAACGGTATTTAAAAACGTTTTTTCTAGTGGATATTGAAACAATATTTACTTCCGGATTCGAAAAGTAATGTGAATTCTTTTCTTAGGTGACAGAGCTTTATTCTGATAACTTTTTAACTCACTTCCCTTTTTTCCCCATGTATGGACTTGAGTATAAAGGCAGATTATAATATGTCTGCTATGTTGCATCAATGTAGCAGTGCAGTAGCAGTAAAAATAAAGACGCTAGGAGATTAACATCCACAGTAAAAAAGAAAATAAAAACCTTCAAATATGACCTTTCCGTCGGTAGTTAAAAAGTTACCGCGGTGTTATTACTCAAATATAAGTCGTTGAAGTACTTTCATATTAGCAGACAACGAGTTTCGTTTTGTTTTCGAATTGCAAATTTTGGGCACTTGACAACAGAGACCTAACGGACTGAAACTTTAATTTTCTACGAGCAAGAAATCGGAGTCACATTACAACGACTGTTAATTGCATTTCATACCAAATGATTTGTAATTGACCAATTTATGTGCGAGTGTCACAGGCAAATTGGCACAAATAACTTTTACTTCTTTCTTACTTTACCTTTGAAATTAGGGATCCATATTTGTGAGGAATCTCGTCGTGATACCACGGTCATGAAAACTAATGGAAGAGCGTGCGATGGTTCGATAGAAAATTATGCATACTTAAGAATTACATTGAAAATATCCAAAACCCTAATATAGCTATGATTTAAAACAAAAACTTCTGTTAAGGCCAATTTTTGCTGCGCAGAGGCACAAGGCTCAACAATGTTAGTTTTGGAAAACAGCGCTGGTCATTTAGGTTCGGTATTGTAGTCTATCCGGCAGACGAGGGTCAAAAAATTAGAGACTTTAAACTCATTTAAGAAAAGAACAAGGAACATGTGTTAAGACAAACTTTTAGGCCTGGTTCATACGTCGCATTTCTGCCGTGTCGAATTCAATTCAACGTATTAAATTCGGCAGAAATTCGACGTCTGAATCGGCTGCCGCATTTCTGCCGCACGTTCGACTAGTCTTGTCGCATTATCCGACAGAAATGCGACACCGATTCAAACGTCGAATTTCTGCCGTGTCGAACTTAATTCATACATTATGTTAATGTATTGAGCATGCGTAGACTGAGGCTAGCTATAAAAAGATGGCGTCACGAAGGGAAGAGACTTCAGATTCAGAAGATTCTTGGTAATCGGCGACAGGATCGATAAACTTGTGTTGCATTTTGATGAGACAAAATGAGAACAATCAACAGCAAAAGTTGAATTATTAGTCTATGCTTTTCCTGAAGACGATGCAGCATATACTGTTGCATTGTCAGCCTCCTCCTTCGCCTTCCTTCAAAAACTTTTTGCAAAGTAAAGAGCCTCCGTTTAGTATCTTCGTCCGCCATATTAGATAGTTACGTCTAGTTACGTAACCTTTGTAACATTTTTCCGCTAACGGACCTGCACCGCAGTATCAATTCAAAGAATTAAATTCGGCAGAAATTCGACGTATGAATCAGCTGTCGCATTTCTGCCGCACTTAATTGAATTGAATTCGACACGGCAGAAGTGCGACGTATGAACCGGGCCTTAGATCAAAAGTGCCGTTCCCAAATGCGACTCTTAGCCATTCCTTGCAATTGTATGTAAATATTACTTCTTCTCATGGAATCTTAGGGAATTTATTTTCTTTAAATTGTACAAAGATTCAGCCTAGTAACATGCAATTGTTATTATAAATAATTTAAATGGTATTTTTAAAGTCAGTAGGATTGAAATTGGGATTTGAGTGTCTTCAATTAGCGGATGTCTTTCGCCGGTGCTAGATCCCTGAGACACCCAAATAAAGTAATAAAAATTGTAATTATCGTTATTGTTATTATTGTATCATCATTATTATTATTTTAAATAATTGTAATTATCATATGTGATATTCCCACATAGGGATCTTTCTTGAGCGTAGTCTGTTGCATGAACTGTTCGTACGTATGGCAAAATCATTTACTCGAGGCTAATTTGACTAAAAATACTTAAGTATATCAATCTCTACTCTTCTTTCGTTTTTACACAATGAATGGATCGACGCCCTCATTGGGAATAGACAACCCCTTCGCCTCTTTGAGTTTCGGGCGTTTTGTTTCTAACATTATATATAATTTTCCGGCTCTGTAAATTTCAAAGATCCTATACCCTCAGGTAGCCATATACGGCTTATTAAGACGCAAGCAAACACCTGTATTAATAAAAAAAAAGTTTGACTCTCACGCGTTGGTTGGGATATCGATTTGAATTAACGGTTTTTTTCGGGTTTTTTCAGTTTTTTTGTTGTTGTTGCTTCTCCAACAGGACTGCAACTTTATTTTAAACTCTCCGTTTAGTCTTTCTACGAAAGTTCTGCTCAAATAAACAAGCAAGGCTCCCTTTTAATTTCAGTGTAATTTACAGTCAACTAGTTGCCTAGGCACCATATCAAATTTAACAGCATCAAAAGTCTAAAACAGAGGACTTCTAAATATTTTAAAGTTACAACCAGAAAGCTATAAAATATTCTACGACTCAATTTAATGATAAAAGCATGTCTTTTGTAAAAGCACAATCCACTTAATTTCACTCCTATCTATCTATTCTAAAAGAGGCTTTTTCTACTAAAGGATGGTTGTTTTCGATTGAAAATAAATAGAGCAATTCCGATTATCTTGCTTTAAATGCTTGAGACTGAAGTGTGTATCGATTTAAGTAAACTCTTAGAAAAAATGCATGTTTTGTTTAAACAAGCTTCTTGAAGTTGTAAGCTAAACTGAATGAATTGTTCAAAGAGACGGTTGATGAGGTAGAGAAGAGAAAATTATTTGCCAAATAAATTAAAAATAATTAAGATTCTGCGAGTTTTATAAAGCGACAAACTTCAAAGAATATAACCTTGACTCTCAAAAGGCTGCTTAAACCTAACATAGCTTTCTATACATTACAAATACCTTTAGAGGTTGTAACGTACATGCTATTTCATTGCGCTTCATTTATAGCTGGTTAGACAAGCCTACCAATAGAGTTAATAGAGATGCACACATACGGACCAAATAGCATCATCTGGACAGCTAGCCACTCTTTAAAAAGTACACAAATAGCTACACTTCCGGTAAACAGAATCTTAAGGACTTCACCTCTCTCATCAGAGGTTCTCAATAGGGTTGTGGTTTTTGCGACTAACGGTTAATTTTTGGCTATTTTACGGTTTATGCTTAATTTCTTTCCCTTGCAATTAAAAAAATTATGCGGTTAACTTTTTTGACGACTAATAGTTAAAATGAGTCAAGTTTTAACGCCTAACGGCCTATTTTTTTCGGCGTTTCACGGCTAACGGTTAACCTCACTGAGACCCTCTCATCAAGTATACGTGCATGCTTCCAAATAGAAAAAGCCAGGCGTAGGTCGCTGAATTACGACCAGAAAAACTACAAAAAAATTTTAGATGTTCTTATGTCCTTGTTTTGTAGTGGGAAAAATCACTATAGCATCCAGGCAACATTGTACAAGTCCACATATAAAAATAATATTATGTGCCAACGCTGGTGCTAGACAAAGTTAAGCAAAGATACTAGGATATTAGGATGTTCTATAAATGGGTTTATCTATAAATGTAGCACTACTCTTGGTAAACTTTTAATATAAAAATAGCCAGTACTTAAAGGATACCTCTATCAAAAGAAGCGAGCAGGACAAATTCAAAACACCTGCACGACTGATAGTGGAAAACTACGTGCCAGAATGCAATCGATTGCAAAAACGCTGACAATTAGCTAAAAAGCATGATCCATCAACCATGAGACCCAACGGATTCATGGGAAATGTTCGCACAGCCCACATAACCAATGCCTTACTTTGTCAGTATTCATGAAATGTTTGTTTACGATAATTCATTTCTTTCAGGAAAGCGTCGAAGGCTTCTATTATTTAACACGCGCAACCAATTGTAGCTATTAAATAATTGTATACCCATAAAGCCGTTGGGTCTCATCGTTCCTTGCTTACTTTTTTTAGACTTAAAGTTTTGCAGTCGAGTGTGTAGAGGGTAGAACGATATGTAGCAGTTAGCGAGAAAACTCAATTTTGAGAAAAAGCTTGTCATCTTTTACATAAGCATGACTAAATACTTGCTCTATGGAAGCAAAATTTGCAAAACCACACCCCGTACGACTGATCACTTCTGTTGGCTTCTGAAAGGCCATCATGTTGGGCTGAGCTTGAAGGATTTGGCTTAAATGGCGTTCGGCACCACTCTGATCCATAATGGACAGCGTGATCCTCTGAGTGAAAGGCCACCTTACTTGAAAGTCGTACTCTCCCATCATCATGTGCACAAAGATGGCGACAAACCTGCCACTTCCATCACCGACGCCATTGAAGTATATCCTCAAGCCAAGCATGTATCCATAACAATCAGTTTTGATGGGACAGCTGAAAACAGCAGTCGTACCTCCATTGGCATCAACATGGCGATGCTGTCTAACCTCCGTAATCTTTGCTATGAAAAATGCATCTCTTGCATTCATTCCCTTTGTTGCTTGTTGTGGCTTGGCCCTACGTAAAAGTAGCATATCAATTAAGTTCTGAAATGAAGTCTATCGGCTAAGCATCGAGCTGTAGAAGAAAAAAAGGCTCTGGTTTCCAATGGAAAAGCTAATAAGCAAAGCCCGTAAGCAGACTCTCACTGATCAGCAGCGGTCAATCCTTTCCCTGTTACACTAAATCATTCTGTGAAGGCAACACTTTCGTAATCCTAAAGTTAGTTACTTGCCTAGCAATTTCCTTTTCCCACAATCGCAACTCTTGCCTAGTGCAGCTTTGCTGAATTGCTTGATCATTCTCACCGAGGGAGCTCACACAATTTACTTGGGAATCGTTGGTTTGCTGCTGACATCGAGGTTGATCATCATATCCCCTCAGTAGCCGCAGATCTGACGTCCCTTGCACCAGGTAACTACCTCGCACATGCTGATCACTCTCTTGTGCTGGATACCCCACATGGCGATCTGCTGATGGTGGTGCATCTTGCACTTCTGGTTGCTGGGTAGGCGAACTTGATCCATTGTGAAGTGCACAATCTCCCTGCTGGTAGTTTGGCTGTTCTGGTGTTTCCATCATTTGATCTGAAAGCAGATTTTCCACCTGAACAGAGTGGAATACATAGATATAAGATGGTGAATTGCTTATGCTCAAGAATAGTATTCGTTCACGCGTTTGTTGCGATCATCTGGACGATCGAGTAGTGTTCATTAAATTGATACAAGTCACGGTTTGTCAAATGTTGTCAGTCTGGTTTGTGGAGACGTATCGTTTCATTGAAAAAAAAGTATTTATCGTTTCCCTTCCTTTTCAGAAATTGCCGAATTAAAAGGGTAGAATCAGGTAAGCCAGATTACAAATTTATTATCATGGACAAAAACATCGGAGATTCACTTTGTAGGTGTACTTTTCCAAATTTCTTTCTTCGTTTTCTTTGAATTCGGACTTCTTCAAATACCACCACGAAATTGTGTGTTGTGATGAATGCCAATCTTTATTCAAAGCAGTAACATCACACTTGGAAGCCACCATTACAAGTGCTAAAGCTGCTCACCTCAGAATCTGGTAAGCGATAGATCATTCGATATTTGATCTAGAAGCGTCTTGTGACGTAGATGTTAATGACTCAATTCTCTAAAACTCTTCTCGGCATTATGGTCTACAATATGGAAAAACGAAGCGTCCGTGATCAAACAAAGTTCAGTTAGGGCTTGAGAATCTTTGTATTAAAGTAAATACTCGCTTCTGATATTGAAATCGACTTAGGCTTCAACAACTCTCTGGATGGAGACGTGTAAATAGTTTCTCTTAAAATCAAATTGGTCCCCAGACGTTACTCCGTTACGAAACAGCATCAACGTCCACAAAAGCAAGTACTTATAAGTGAGTTTAGTTTCGTTAACCTAAATTGGACAAGCGTTCTTCGCTTTGATCTCTCGTGTGGGCCTCAGTCTTCCAATACGGTGGATCAATTTTCTTCGGAAGGTTTGGTGAACAGATTTTAGGTAAGTGCATCGATCTTACATATGAATATTCAGCACTGTACCTTATGGTCAATTTTTGAATCGCGAATTTTAACTTTTAAGGGTCAGCTTGGCTCATGAGATCTCAGAACTGAGAGTTCATTCACTTTGTCAGATTATTTCGAGGTGAATAATTTGTTAACGCAATTATGAGAAAGCAACGAAGCTGAGAGATTTAGATTTTTTCCATAGTTAATGAAACTTTGACAAAAGTGTAAACTTTGAGGTAGAGTAACTCCTTCGCTAGACATTTCTGAGGTGCTCATGAAAAGAATTGGTAAGCGCTGCAGTCTATTGGCCTTTAACTTTCCGGCTGTAATTACCGGAAGGGTTGATGCTATGATTAGAAGTTTAGTATACGACCATTGTAACTTTCGCTTTCTATCGAGACATATCTTCTGTCTGCAAAGATACCTAATGGTGGAGGATTGACAAGGTTTGCGTTGGATTTTGACCTCTTAAAAGATCGTAATCAAACGCCGAGGTCTTTTTGGGTGTAAAAAGGTTCGTTGGGAGAGCAACCTGTCCAGGTAGCTGTTGTGAGTCTTCGCATTTGGGTGCCTCATAATAATCGGGCACTTGACTTTGACTGACTGATTAACTGTCGGAGGTTCCGTCGGTAGCCTAGGTCCCGCATCGTACATTGTGCAACAGGCGAGCACGTTCTCTGATGTCAAGCAACTTGTCACAAGTTTGCACATGATCGAGACAGATTTGAAACGTTTTAGCAAGGTATTTTATTTTATTTTGCTCAGTTTTGACTTTCACCGGAGGAGTGTACGGAAGTGATATAAATTGCTAAATCTGTTTGGGTTATCCCTTCAACATGACCAGTGATTATTCCACGGATGGCTTTATTATTTTGTGGACTCGAAACCGGCGGTATCATTTTACTCGCCTCAATGATGATTGGAGGAAACCCAAGAGGCAAATTTCTATTCATATACTACTTTGCCCACAAAAAGTAAACAACTTGCGGTCAAACTCCAAATGCACAACACTTTGTGGCTAGTTGAATCTCAGGACGAAATTTCGAGATTAGAGCCTGGACTTTACGAAACAATTGTGACAACTCGTTGAGAAGGTGAAGCATTCACAGAAAATTGGTGCGGCTTATTTTATCACCGGCGATGATCGCGCGAAATCCAGACTGGTTCGAATTTGTTCAGTGTATCTTGGTGACAAAATATCCAGCAAAATGCTTAAAGTGCCTATGACACAATTATTTTATTTTATCTTTTTTTTTTTTTTCATTTTCTGGTTGATAGCTGTATTTAAAATAAGAAATAACCGACCTCAGTGCCTAATGAGTTCTTCTTGACCATTTTTTTGTGCATCGGAAGCATGATTTGGCGGCCAAAAGTGTAAGCCAGCGACCAAAACGATCATGTTACATAGCTGTGACTTAGAAAACTGTGAAGACACGTCGGCAACTATGGCCTATCTATTACTGGTGACTATCGTTATACTGGTTGGTCACACGTCAAGTGCCTACAACTATCTAAATCAAGCTTCGAGTATTATTCACAGCGCCAAAACATCGAATGTATGGCGTAACATACAGTTCAAAAATCAGTCTGGGTATTTTCCCTATCGAAAAATTAATTTTCGTGTCGTAAATCAATTAACAGGGTTCGTTATTGTTGGCCTCTTTCAGACCTCCTCGTTGTCTGCTATTTCCCGTGTCTGATATTATTTTCCGTGTCTGATATTATTTCCCATGTCTGTATTTACTATTTAAATGGATTTCGTCTTATCGCCGAGCCTAACAAGACTTATCGAGAATCGAGGCCTATAATAACCTACATCACTAATCGAGTGTAAGCCAGCGACCAAAACGATCATGTTACATAGCTGTGACTTAGAAAACTGTGAAGACACGTCGGCAACTATGGCGCAGAAAGGAGAAATCTACAAGAAAGGACGAACGTATTCCATGGCGGGAGCACCAAATGATATTGGCTTCAAGAATAATTCATATATACCAGGTATCTCTATATCCTCCTTTCTAAAGGATGTAGGTGTATCATGTAATGTCGTCAGCCTTACGCTCCATACCGTTTTCGAAAACGGCTGTTACGAACACATACCACTAGTCAAATCAGGTGAAGCCAACCAAAAGGAATACTGAGCAAGGGGCCTGTGGTGGATTCCTTATAGTTGTTGTTTTTTTTTTTTCAGAGATTCTACAAAAAGCTAGCCCAGATGAATAGGTGATAGGAGGAATCATACATATTTTACTTACTGAATGCCTTTCCCGCCGACACAAACAAATTGATGCAGTTAGTTCGAGATCCTTCCGTGAAGATTCGAAAAGATAGAGCTTTAGCTTAAACATAACTCGCAGTTGAGTCACAGTGTCAGTCATAAAGCCGTGGTAAAAAAGATCGAAATTTTTTTAAAAGAACCTACTTTAACCGCAGCTTGAAATGAAATGTGTTTCATCCGATAGCTTCCTATTGAAAATTTAACCGCACGTTATAATCGTAAAAATATATTAATTTTTGACTCGTTGTTCCACTTGGGCGCTTCAGAAGCACGAAGTTCCTGTTTCCGTTCAAAGGGAAAAACCCCCTGCAGATCCGAAATTTTGGTGTAATTAACTCATATCCAATTATATTCTAATTTGAACTGCGTTAGTTGTTAACTGTTGTCAAAGTCCACATAATGCTCTGCACGTTTAAGAATGGAACGATAAAGTCTTTGATTTGCAGCACTGAACTGCAACGATTTTGTGTCTACATGGGAGGATTATGCGTACACCCTGTGAGACAGTCAGACCACATTAATTTTGTGCTGAGGCAAGTTGAGATAACTCAGCTCATTTTCGCTTCAATATCGACTTCTGATAATACTAGTCATCCAAGGAAATTGTAGAAAAAGCTTCACTTTAATTGGAAAGGCAGTTGTCATTTTAAGTTTCGATATTAATTCTCGATTTATATCGAGACTAGAAAAGAATACGAATACTTTCCAAATTGAAGTAAAATCAGAGTTTTGGTTTACTCTTCTGATAGGGCTTCCTTGGTCTATAATACGAACTGTAGTTGAATGAGTTTTAAAATCTGCCATACCACCGGTAACTTAAACAAAACATTTTGCTTCACCATCATTTTAGTTTAATTTTTCTGAATCCACTGTTGGGTTGACACGTCTCAAGTGGAACCCACGTACACAGTCTTCCGTAAAGCATTTGTTTTTTAATCGTTCGAAACAATGGACATAACTGATTGGATATACATCATATGACCCGTGGTGTATTCGTAAAGATTTCAAGAAACAAATACACAAAATGATCGAATTAAACGATACAACTACCGTGGATAAAAAAGATTGCTATTTCTTCTGCTATTTACAACTCACTCGAGCGGTATGGTCGGCCGTAATCACTTCCTTCTCTAAAGTGTCTAGTTAAAACATTTGGGATACGTCACATTCTTTACCATGATCAATGTGGCCTGCGATACAGTCTAGTAATATGTCAGTGGCCAACCCAAATGTTTATGGCGTGATCCCGGTACAATTTCAGGAACATGGAAGCAAGATTACTCCATTCAGAAAATAAAAGTAAAACAAAACTGTTATCAAGGCGTCAAGTTTATAAATAGAATAGGAGAGATGGTGATTTTTTTTTTCAAACATGACGCTATCGACATTGCTGATCCTAGCAGCATGCAGGACGCGTGTCATATGAACTTCGTAATAGACCTCGCTCACCTTAGAGTCTGTGGCTCAGTGGTAGAGCATGGGAACGCGGAACCGGGGGTCTGAGGTTCGATTCCTCATGGGAACTTAGAATTTTTTCTTTATCCCACGCTCATGACAAGACGAAAAACATCTTTCTCTTTAAAGTATTTTTCTCCGTGAATGCCTAAAGCCTATAGAAACAAAATGGTAATATGAAAAGGTATGGGGTGGAGGAAAATTTTATAAATGCTTTTCCAACGACAATGTTTCTGCAATTGAGTGTATATGGAGATAAATAACAAGCCGAGGGAATTCTTTATCTTTTCAGTACTACCGATAGAGCTTTCGTTAGAAATCCTTTTAAGTTGTGAATAAAAGTGAATCTTGCATTTTCAAATACAATTAATTATTCTTCAGAATTATCCCTATGAATCGACTTCCACAGTGAATCATCGGAATAGCTTTGGGAGAAAGAACCGATCGCAGTATCAGAACCATACATTAAGAACTTTGCTCGCAAACAGTGAATGTTGACAATAAAACATCTTATTATCCGACTGTACTAAGTAGAGTACAAATAATGCACAAATTTCCTGCGATATTGTACGGTTATTTTGTACTGTAAAAAAAAACCTGTTAACCAGTCGGCTGCGCGCGCTACGCTTCTCTATCCACTTTGCCTCTCCCGCCTTATCAGAAATGAACAGAACTGAAGACTCAGCAGAAAAAAGCAGTTGGATAATAAATAAGTTATTAGACGTATCGCTGAGTATTTTTCCTCGTTGTTGGTATTTTGACTCGCCCTACAGGCTCATCTTATTACACATACCGTTGAGTATTTTCACTTTCGTTATATTATGAGAAAAGTTGGGATGTACTCGGAGACTCACGAAAGTGTTACCGTTGCCCGTGGGCAGAGATGTCAGATATGTAGGAAAATACGGACCGCGCTAAGAACCAATAAGATTGCAGGATTCGTAACCGCGCCCTCTGAGAAAAAAACAATTAGCGATAGTACACACCAAACCGTTTCATAAAAAACATATATCCAGATCTAGATCATACATGACGTGAGTTTTAGAAACTCTACTTTCGGCTTTTTGAGTCAAAAAACAACTATTTGTGCGGAGAGCGACCGAAAAATGATTGATTCATCTGCGTTATGTGCGCGCCATGCAAATAGGAGATATAGAAGTGGCGTGTGAAGTATTTATAGAATACAAGCACATAATGCTTTCTTGGGAAACAAATTGACCCTTTTGCGAAAAAAAGACTCGGGAAATAACGCACATGATCAAATAAAGGTCCAAGAAACTCAACGTCTATAATTAAGTGGCGCATTACCCGTAGGTTCAGTTGTTAATCAAGAGGAGAGTGGAGCATGTTTTAACGCACGTTTTGCATTGATTAACTGTCGCCCACCTACGTAAAAGTAGCATATCAATTAAGTTCTGAAATGAAGTCTATCGGCTAAGCATCGAGCTGTAGAAGAAAAAAAGGCTCTGGTTTCCAATGAAAAAGCTAATAAGCAAAGCCCGTAAGCAAACTCTCACTGATCAGCAACGGTCAATCCTTTCCCTGTTACACTACACATGATCAAATAAAGGTCCAAGAAACTCAACGTCTATAATTAAGTGGCGCATTACACGTAGGTTCAGTTGTTAATCAAGAGGAGAGTGGAACATGTAGACTAGCATCAAAACGTTTGACGATTGTTTTACTGTTCTACGGTATAATTTAACCAACAGAAAGACTACTACAATTCTACAAACTCAACCACTAAATTAAACAATTTGTAATAACAAGTGAATTTCAATTCGCCAGCGAAATAGAAGGCATGAAATTGGAATTTATGGAGAGCTCAAACTGTAAGCGCAGCACACTTTCAAAACACTATAACAAAGGTGATCAAGGTACGTGAAAGCCATTACTGATAATTTCGTAGGCCGTGTATTGACGCATGGACGTTCGGTAACTCAAAGGGAAACATTCGTACCTTAGGGCGATATCGCTTTTTCCATTTCCACAATAAGATCTGAGGCAAGAGGCCACCTACTATCATTCCCTTCACTTGGAAAATTCATCCATCAGTTGAGCGTGTCGAGATCAGAATGGACTCAAAACGGCCGGAACTTTCTTCAACGCTTCCAAACACTTAGTTTGCCAAAAAATAGGATTAAAAGACTTGTAGTGGAATTTTGTCGCTTGCACTGTTCGTGATCGAATTATTCCACCCATAACTGGCTTAGGATTAATTAGTCAAAGGTCATCAGTTTACCAGTTGCATGGAATATATTAAAAAGTGGCTCTCAGTAGGGGTTTCGAGAATGAGTTTGCTTTAACGTGTGCAAAGAGAAGAAAAGGGAAGAGAAAAGGAGGATTAGATCACTTAAGAGAAAGATAACAGAAGGTTTTTCTTACGGGCGAAGACCGGCGGAATTATCAGCAGATTACTTGCTTCATATATGTTGATAGCTTCTTTCCTCCTCTCTTCTCGTCTTATGTTCATTTATATTCTGAGCCCACTGTAATTGGCTACGCTGTTACAGTGTCCCCACCATTTTTTGTCGTTTTTGTCATTTTTTTAATCTATTTATTTTGATTGTTGTTGTATGGCGAAGTTAATAATAAATAAATTTCCACGGTTGCAATCTGTAGTGTACGCTTAATGCTTTCATTGCTCAGAGAATCACTGAAGGAGAAGGTTTGGCAGAATCTTTGTTTCTAAAATAGTCAAAGTGTACAATAGAGACCCCCTTTCATAAAGATGGGGGGGTGGGGATTCACAAAATAAAACGAAGGTTACTGCTGGCACAATTTCAGTTTGGACTATCGGGACACTTTAGTTTTTTCGCTGTGAAGAATTTCCTTCCCCCAGTTACTAAAAACCCTGCAATCAGCATCTTATTCAAACTGGAAAGGCTGTAAAGGAAAATATTTGAAGATGTGATGAAAGAAGCAGCAAGGAGACTTTCTGCTCTAAAATATGAAACTGAAAAATCAACTGATATATGTTAATTTAATTTAATTTAATTTATAGACTTATATTGCGTAATTATTAATATAAGAATTTCAGTTGCGCATTACCATATTACCGTGAAACCAACCAACCTCCTTACAGTATATGTATCTCCAAACCCAGGATAGGAGAGGACGAAGAGCAAACCAAAATATCTGTGGTGAATGTACAAGAACTGTACGAAATAACCAAGACGCCATATTGTATGTTCGTTATACTGGTTGGTCACACGTCAAGTGCCTACAACTATCTAAATCAAGCTTCGAGTATTATTCACAGCGCCAAAACATCGAATGTATGGCGTAACATACAGTTCAAAAATCAGTCTGGGTATTTTCCTTATCGAAAAATTAATTTTCGTGTCGGAAATCAATTAACAGGGTTCGTTATTGTTGGCCTCTTTCAGACCTCCTCGTTGTCTGCTATTTCCCGTGTCTGATATTATTTTCCGTGTCTGATATTATTTCCCATGTCTGTATTTACTATTTAAATGGATTTCGTCTTATCGCCGAGCCTAACAAGACTTATCGAGAATCGAGGCCTATAATAACCTACATCACTAATCGAGTGTTTGATCGAGTTTGATTAATTCCTCAATCACGAGTCGGATTATCCAGGGTTGACTCCGTCCCAGACCTCCCACGGTACACAGTTGGCTAGGGGTAGTTGTTCACTTAGTTTACAAAAACGATAAGCACCACTTCTTCGCAAGTATTGAAGCAAGCACTGATTTGGAGGTTATGACTGTTGAGGTAGGGTTATGAAATCTCTACTCTCATTTGTTCAAGAACCATTAGAAATCTGTTTTGTGACTATTATCGATCCATAAGATTTCCATCTCTTGTCAAAACCCTTGTCAAAACCTAACCAAAACCGTTCGAGAAAAATACGAACATTTCCAAAACGATAAAATAACCGGAAATGCATCACGCAAAACAAAATGGTTCACGAATCACGTTTAATTTAGCTCTCAACTCATAGCTCATGCACGTTTAAATAAAAAAATTCGCCCACGTAGATATCATAAGATCTTATCACCATTGATCACGATTCACGGATTCACAAAAAATCAATTCACGATTTACGAGGAAAAAATCACCAATCACCCTTCACGTTAAAAGTATATTTCCATCTCAGACAGATGAAAGCTCTCTCTTTTTTTTTTTTTTGACAAATCAAGCAGTATGTATTGATGCATCTCATCAATCATTTGTGTTTTAGAGAAATGAATTTCACTATCTGAAGATCACTTTCTCGCTCCTAATCAGATTTAATTTAGTATACAGTGCAAGTAGAAATGGTGCGCGTCAAGCGCTTCTTTCTGCATTACATTTTCATAATTTCTTTGACATGTTACCGCAATGCAAAAAAAATTTCATCGCAAACCTTGGAAAAGTCATATGTTTTAGGAATCACCTTACTTCTGTCCCATCTGTTCAATCGAAGGCTGAAGTTATGTCACCTAAGACGTTTGAACAGCGTTTGATTCTCCACCATTGTCAAGAATATTAACTTTGTTGCAATGGCAGCTTTTCCACAACGCTGCCATGTGGCGACGGAATCGATGACTCTGCAAGCTGTAAATTACCGGATTGACGGCGGAGTTTAGAGAAACCATCAGAACCGATGCTGTGTGAATCGCACCGAACAACTGCTTGGTTGAGTAAGCCACGTAGATGTAAACAAAACAGTTTGGAAACCAGCAAATGCAGTAGATCAAACTTACTGTAATTACCATCTTGGTGGAGTGACGTCGGTGCTTGAGTACAGCTCGTTGAGCCACAGACGAGGTCGAAGTTTTCTTTTTAAACCAGAGTTGATAAATGAGAAGAGTGTAGAGCACCCCCATTATCAGTACAGGAAAAACAAAGAATATGTGGGTGTTAATGACACTGTGGTATTTTATGAAGTTTGGCGTCGGCCAAAATGGCACACAGCTTCCAGAGTTCTTGTCGTATTTGAGATAGAAAAAAGGTGGTAGGTTGACCCCGAGGGCAAAGGTCCAGCAAAGTGGTATGACGTATCTAAGCTTCTTAGTCGTCAGCCTCTTCTTATTGCTATGAGGAAAGCGGATTGAGAGATATCGCTCAACTGCAATACAGACCAGAGTGACATCTGAAGCCAACGCTCCTGTCCAGGTAAAGGAATCCCCAGTTAAGATTTTGCAAAAGTAGTCGCCAAGAGTTCCCCCGGGGTGATTCAACATCCGGCCGAAGATGAACCTCGGGGACATAAAGAAACCAACCATCATATCACTGATTGCAAGATTTACAAGAAGGTAATTCATTGGAATGCGCATGTCTCGAAACTTCAGCACCACAAAGCAGACGAGTATGTTGCCGAATAGATTGATGAGCATCGAGATGGTGAAGGCGATAATAAAACAATTATTTAACAAGCTGTCTTCAGCCATTCCCTAGAAAAAAAAGGCACGGAGGCATTCTTTAAAATAAAAACTGTCCACTGGTAAGTTCAAATTTGCAGAAGCTTCATGGTGGAAAATGGGAGACTGCCGCTAACTCATGAGTAAAAGGAATTTAGCCATTTTCTTTTGTCACGTTTTACTTCAGCACGTGATCGATACCTAAATAAGTTCTCTCACCTATCTCTCAGGAACATGAAGGTCTACATGATTCTTTGTTTCATAGCCTACTTATTGAATAACATCTTGCTTTTCACCCCAAAGTGCATCACATTAAGTGGTCTTTGCATGGGTGATAACATGATTTTGAGTGCAATTTGGCGTTAAAAAGACAATTTGTATTTTTTGAAAAATTTACAAGTGCTGCGCATCGTGTGCTACTTTTTTGTTGTTACCGGCGTACGGCATTTTGACGTAATCTGTGATGTATTACTGAAAAGACGCGTGTGTGTAAAAATTAGTTCATCGTCAGAAAAACGATAGTGCTTCGTTTTTATTGCATTCTCCACCATAAATTACCACATCTTATTTTACGATGAAAAATTCCCAGTCTGTTAAAGCACCGTGTTCTTTAACTGTACCACTAAGATGTGAAGGTTCTCAGTAATATAATGCTATAGGGGTCTTTGAAACATGCTATTGTAAACTGAGTGTCTTTATAATACGCAATTTCCGCTGAAAAGCTATTCGCTGTAGTTCCCATTCGTCATAGAAAAGGTGCATCTTAAAAGCTATCACACATAGGTAACAAAGGGTAAGTTAGTATTATCAAATGAGTTGATAACGTAAATTAGCCACCGTAAAGAGTTTAAAAGCTGACTTTTCGAGCATTAGCCCTTCGTGAGAGCGATTGGAAGAATTGTGGGTCATATGTGTGTTTTTATGCAGGAAATGGAGCTACGCTATTGGTGGAAATACGGTGACGAGAAAACAAGAATAAATTAGTTGAATTATAACCGCTCGTTGATACCGTGGAGAGTAAGACTGCCGATTTGAAGTGCAATTTTTTTTTCTAGAGTTTTGCGGCTTTCTGAATTGCCTAGAGATAGGGATAGGCCCTAAACAGCCATATGGTGCTTAGAATGGTGAGGAAGATTCAAGTGTCTAGCCACTGGTTTGGATGCGTCCTTTTCATTTCTTTCTATGTCAGCGCAAAGGTGTCCTCCGAATCGGTCACCTAGTCGTCTTGCAAAAAGATAGTACTAGTCTCTGAATCGTTATAAAATAACTTAAAGTTTTTAAGAATGATCGGTTTAACTGCATGGTTGTGAGGGTAAATGTGAGAGCATCATTCAGTCTCGCAACCATGCAGTTAAATCTCAAACCCTCAAAACCACATAACAAAGGCACAGACATGATTGGTGGACTTTTTATGCCTTGTGATAGAAAATATGCGTCATACTCCTTAATTCAAAGGGTTGATCAACTCAAAGGAAAAGAAATAAGCTTTTATCCTAACTGAGAGTCAAATGGCCATGCGCGCTTTTAATAAAGGCGGGAAAAAGCTGATTTGACCCCGAGTTGGCTTTGCCTTTAAATTAAGAAGGACCGGACTGCGCTCGATTGATACGTTCTCCAGACACGTCAGCATTATTCTCTCAGCCATTATTTGGGAATTGGCCATTGGTCATTGACCATTTATCATTGACCATATTTATCATAACAATCCCTACTCATCACGTCTAGAAATTTTCAAAGCGGTTAATTTACGGTTCAAAAATTGGATCAAAGATTCAACTACAGACACCACTAACGCATATTTGAGTCAGGAATACCTTTTGATGTATAACACTTCCATTTCTTTAGCTAAAAGTTTTTAAAAGATGGAGAGCATTTGCTTTTTCAGGATTTTTTGTTATTGTTCGGGCTTTTGATCCTTGAAGACGTTCGCCATGCACAAAAATCTTTCAAAACCCTTTTTGTAAAAGTACACTATTTGAACCAAAGTAGATTTGGGCAAATGATAATTTTCATAATCTGATTTCTTACCTTAGCTAACGATACACTTCAAGTCAAAAAAAAAAATGGAGAGAATTTGTCGTGTCAGGATTTTTTCTGGTTTTTTTTTCTTGTTCGGGCTTTTGATTCATTAAGACGTTCGCCAGGTACGAAAATCTTTCAAAACCCTTTTTGGAAGATTAGGCTTGAACCAAAGTAGGAAATTGTCAGTTGGACAAACGATAATTTTCATCAGCCGATTTCTTACCTGAGCTTACGATACACTTCCTTTCCAGCTTTCTCGGCTTACGTGAGCACTAATAGATTTCTTCTCTGAACATTGGTCTTTATATAGAATTGATACCTTTACCTCTTCAAACAAAAATTATTATCCGCTAATGATAGCATGAGAATTGTGTTCGTTATGACAGCAAATATATTTAATTAAAAGGACAAAGTTGATGTCATCAAGAACAAATTAATTTTTGCACTGAATTACTAAGCTATTCAGCGCCATGCAACTTAAGATTACCGGCGCAAAAAAAGGAATCAACCAGATATTGTCATTAAGATCTGACTGCCATTTACAAACCATTTCCCGGATATGACAATTTTACGACAAGTTGGTGAACTTGAGAATTCTGATTGTGATTCCAATCAACTTCTAAAATGTTCGCTGTTTTTAGCAAAAGATTTCCCACGGTGTCATAAGCTTATCCAGGAGATTATGTCCCGCCTTTTCTTTTCTTTATAATACGCAATTTCCGCGGAATAGCTATTCGCCGTAGTTCCCATTCGTCATAGAAAAGGTCCATATTAAAAGGTTACACACATAGGTAACATAGGTATTGTCAACTGAGTTAATAACGTAAAATGGCCACCGTAAAGAGTTTAAAAGCTGATGTTAGAATAAAAACCACTCGTTGATACCGTGAAGAGTAAGAGTACCGAATTGAAATACAATTTTTCTCCTGAGTTTTTGGCCTTTCCGAATTGCCTGGGTGTAGGGAAAGGCCGCAAACAGTCATATGCTGCTTAGATTGGTGAAGGAGATTTAAGTGTCTAGCGACTGGTTTGGACGCGCCCGTTTCATTTCTTTCTATGTCGGCGCGAATGTTTTCTCAGAATCGGTCACCTAGTCGTCTTGCGAAAAGATAGTATCAGTCTCTGAATCATTTTGAGGTAATTTTAAGGTTTTTAAGAACGAGAGATTTAAGTGCGTGGTTGTAAGGGTGAAATGTGAAAGCCTCACACATTTAGCCCCGCAACAATGCAGTTAAATCTCAAACCCCCTCAACCACATAACAAAGGCACAAAAATGATTGGAGGAATTTTTATGCTTTGTGATAGAAAATATGCATCATAGTCCTTAATCCAAAGGGTTGATCAACTCCAAAGGAAAAGAAATAAGGCATTATCATAACCAAGAGTCAAATGGCCCCGCGCACTTTTAATTGAGACGTGAAAAAGCTGCTTTGATCCCGATTTGGTTTTGTCTTTAGATTAAGACGGACCGAGCTGCACTCGATTGGCATATGTGTTCCAGACACGTCAGCATTATTTTCCTTTCCATTAAACATTTATCATAACAATCCCCACTCATCATGTCTTAAATTTTCTAAGCGGTTAATTCACAGTTCAAAAATCAGAGCAAAGATTCAACGGCAAATACCACTGACGCGTATTGGAGTCTTGATTATATTTTGGTGGATAGTACTTGTATTTGTTTAGCTAAAAATTATAATAACAAAAAATGGACAGAATTTGTTTTGTCGGGATTTCCTTCTTATTGTTCGGGCTTTGGATTCATTAAGATGTTCGCCAGGCACGGAAGTCTTTTAAAACCCTTTTCGGAAAAGTAGACTGTCTGAACCAAAGTAGAAAATTGTCAGTTGGACAAATGATAATTTTCATTAGCCGATGTCTTACCTGAGCTTACGATGCACTTCTTTTCCAGCTTTCTCGGCTTACGTGAGCACTGAAAGAGATCTTTTGAACAGCGGTCATTATATAGAATTGATACCTTTACCTCTTCAAACAAAAATTATCATCCGCCAGTGATAGCACTAAGAATTGTGTTCGTTATGACAGCAAATATATTTAATTAAAACGACTAAGATAATGTTGATCAAGAAAAGAGCAACGAGAAATTATTTTTCGCAATTACTAAGCTATTCAGCGCCATGTAATTTAAGATTACCGGCGCAATAAAGGAATCAACTAGGTATTGTCATTAAAATCAGAATCCCATTTGCAAACCATTGACAATTTTACGGCAAGTTGGTGAACTTGAGAATTCTGATTGGGATTCAAACCAACTTCTGAAATGATTACAACCTTGATGTTTTTTAGGGAAAGATTTCTCACGGTATCATATCCCAGAGATTACCTCTCGGCTTATCTTTTTCGAGTTTTAGAAATACTTATTTAAAACACTTAAGGCTGGTCAGGTATTTGTTTAAATTGATCTTTTTCGGGTAAAATGTCAAATTCTAAAATTCAGTCCAGTAGTCCTTTCGTGTTATGACGGTGCTTGTCATTAATTTTCCATAACGTTTGTGTTTTTTTGACATTTTAGGAGAAGAAATAAAATAGTTCTAAATATTTTTTCTTCACTTTAATACAGATAATCGGTAGCTTATATAACCAAAGTAAATATTAGTTGTTTGGTCTGTTCCCGGCTGCACTATGGGAGGAAAAAGCTGCCTTATACTAGACCAAAAGTTCTTGCGAGACATTTTTTGGACAAACTTCGTACGTTTGGAATAAATATCATTCTTCGACGATTGTCTCAATTTCTTGCAGCTTCATCAAGCGAATGGTTCTCCGTGTATTTCGTAAACATGGGACATTTTTGGTGAATATTTCGCGAGTCAAAATCATTTTTGAATAATCCATACTTCTATCCTTATAACACGCACCACAACAAGAATCGGAATTTGAACAGAAATGATCAAAATATAAATCAACAGCATACTTCATTGTAGTCTATGTCTGTACTTTATCATAAGTTATTGTTGATTGGACAATTTTTTGCTTTGAAACTAAGCTAAATTTTACAAAGGATATTTCGCGTAACATCTGTTTTTGTAATTTCCCCCATTTGTGCAAATTCAATCCTTCAGAAGTTTAGAAGGGAAAAATAAGCAGTTTATCTAACACGCACTAGTAAAGTGTAGTTCACACCGTTCCTAATCAAATGATGAATTTATCTATTCAAAGCGACACGATTAAACACCGTGTGGAAGTGCGAATGACTTTCGCACTTTATTCACAATGTTCCGAGCAGTCTTAGAGGGTTCAAACAAGCAAATTGTGTTCATCTTTGGGAGACACAACTGCGCCATAAATTATCTTCTTGAAGATTACATTATTCCCTTGATATATATGTTACAACAATGCGAAAAAAAACCGTCGGAAACTTTTGACAAGTCGTGAAATGAGTTGGGAGTCACCTTGCTTACTCCTTTTTGTCCAATCTTTAATTGAAATTACGCGACAGAGGTTTATCAAAATACAGCGTTTGATTCTCCGCCATTGTCATGATTGGTAACTTTGTTGCAACGGTGTCTTTTAATCAGCGCTGCCATATGGCGACGGAATCGATGACTCTGCAAGCTGTAAATCACCGGATTGACAGCGGAGTTTAGAGAAACCATCAGAACCGATGCTGTGTGAATAGCACCGAACAACTGCTTGGTTGAGTAAGCCACGTAGATGTAAACAAAACAGTTTGGAAACCAGCAAATGCAGTAGATCAAACTCACCGTGATCACCATCTTAGTGGAGCGACGTCGGTGCTTGAGTACTGCTCGTTGAGCCACAGACGTGGTCGAAGTTTTGCTTTTAAACCAGAGTTGATGAATGAGAAGAGTATAGAGCACCCCCATAATCAGTGCAGGGACAGCGAAGAATATTTGGCCGTTAATGACGCTGTGGTATTTAATGAAGTTTGTCGTTGGCCAAAATGGCACACAGCTTCCAGAGTTGTCGTCGTATTTGAGGTAGATAAAGGCTGGTAGGTTGACCCCGAGAGCAAAGACCCAGCATAGTGGTATGACGTATTTAAGCTTCCTAGTCGTCAGCCTCTTTTTATTGCTATGAGGAAAGCGGATTGAGAGATATCGCTCAACTGCAATACAGACCAGAGTGACATCTGAAGCCAACGCCCCTGTCCAGGTGAAGGAATCCCCAGTTAAGATTTTGCAGAAGTAGTCGCCAAGAGTTCCCCTGGGGTGATTCAACGTCCGGCCGAAGACGAATCTCGGAGACATGAAGAAACCAACCATCATATCACTGACTGCAAGATTTACCAGAAGGTAATTCATCGGAATGCGCATGTCTCTAAATTTCAGCACCACAAAGCAGACGAGTATGTTGCCGAATAGATTAATGAGTATTGAGATGGTGAAGGCGATAATGAAACCATCATTTAAGAAGCTGTCTTCAGACATGTCCTAAAGGAAAGAAAAAAAAAAGTGGTACCCTGCCAAATATAAAAAAAAAACAAAAAACAAACACACGTCATTGTCAAGTTTTGGATAATTCAAAACTGCTGAAATTTCGTGCAGGAAACTGGAAAATCTCCCGCACTAGAGAAGAATAAACCAACCAGTTTTTTTTTGTGTTTGGTGTTTCAAATCTACCTCAGCTCGTGTACGATGCTTAAGTATTCGTACTCATCTGTAAAGTAGATGCAAGACCACATAATTCTTTCTTTATGGCGTATGCATCGAATGGCACATTTTTTATCAATGGACGTATTCGCATAAAGTATGCATGTGCGCAGGGAAAAACGCGCTCCACAACAAAAATATAAGCCATGTACGATGACCCAAGTAAATAATGAAACCAAGAAGTTACATCTAAATTTACAACCTTTTACATTTTTAAGAAGTATTTTCACTATGGCAAAAACTATAAACCCTGCACTCACTGAATATGAAAATTAGCACCCCGAATCTGCTTTTTAGAGAGTGTCTCTGTAAGAGCGGTCCGGTCGATTTTGCTCGAGACACGGATTTCGCTCGTTTCTTGTGTGTTGTAAGACATTCATGTACCTATACTAAAACAACAATCAGTTTGATCGGATCTCTTTATTTTTCAGAGTTTACGGAAATTAAATTTCACTCGAGCGAAGGCTTGTCGTGACACTTTTCAAGACTTTAATTTCATACAAATTTGGAGGACAATTTACAAAATACTACGGAACTCAGAAAGAAACAAATACCACAGCCATGAGTATTAACTTTATCTTATCTATCGAGGTGACTTTCGTAAACATCACGTTTCAATCAAGGAAACAGGAAGACTTGAATGACACCCTATCGGTTCGCCTAAATCACAGACGTCAAAACCGATCAGATTCAAGTAATTTTTGAAAAAGTGAGGCGTTCTTAACTGATCCAACTAACATAGCTAGGAAGAAGCTGCCATAGAAAAGGTAACTACGGAAAAAAACTTTGCGGCCCGACCTTTATGAGAACTTTATAACTCCGTGAACTTACCTAATTTTCGGTAATTTTCAAGTTTGGCCGCCATTTTGAGGGACTTGTCAACATGAAGCGTAACCGATATAAATCAAGCAGGTAGATCTTAAATCGTCAAAAATACATACGAAAGCAATTCAAATGAACTTAACTCTCAATTCAAGCGGCAAAATTTGAAATTGTTCGTTAAATTTACCATCCCCATGCGACCATTTCTTCCAACAATTCAAACACTACAACAAGTGTTCGAATTCCCCTCGTCGATTCCACCGTAAGAAATAACCTGTGCCACCCAAGCTTCGACTCGAATGTGAAGTACAAATCAAATAACATAACCGCTTCATCTTCGCGGCAATATCACGCTGGTATTTTGACTTTCGGATCGACAAGAACGGTGATCAGGTAGCGATCGCCATGTTTACTTGATAAACGTGATCGCTGACCAGCCGCTGAGTGAAAACAGTACGGTTCAGTGGTGAGGGCGGGGTGAGGGGTGGGTGCGGGCAGATTATCAGAAGATTTTTGGGAACATTCGAACATATGCATTTAAGTATCATGATAAACATTAGGACTGTCAGTCTTAATGTGAAGGCATGCTTCGTGTTGCAGACAACTTTTGTTTTACTTAGTATTCCTTTTTTCTTTCAAATACATTTCGTTCCAAATAGGACTAGCATCAATTCATAGATTTACAAACAAATGTTTACCACGCAAATAAATGTGTTTAGATAATCGAGATAACCATTGAACCTCTTGTATCGCACCAGAAATAACGTGTCTTGTCTTCGCCCAACTCTGAGAGCGTGGAGCGGCAGAGACGCGAGACACGAGTCTCGCGTCTCGCGGCTTCTCCATGCTCACAGGATACGCGTGACCTCACTATCTTTAAGAAAAATAAGAGACTGCTCGAAGTCTGTATTCCGTTCAACCATTTCATAAGAGTGACGCGAGTCTTCAATTGATGAGAAAGTCACAAACCCATTCTTTACCTCACGAGCGTAACCACTGACTACAGTAGGCTTCTCCTTTGACGCGGAAATTGAAATCGTATCGAGTATACAAAGTTCTAATGAGTTCCTTTAGATCTCCCGAACTTGTATCGCGTTGGCAACAATTACAAGTACAGGAAGAAGTAGTTCGTTAGCGAGACGTTCATTATGTCCCAGGACTGCCTTTTGAATAGCAAAGATGGAAAAAACTTTGGTTGATCGCGTGGCTTAAGTGGTTTGGTACGACTGTCTGAATGCAATTACGAAGTAAAACATCATTTAATAAGCTGCCACCTGTCTAAAGAGGTCTTAAGTGAAAATGAACTAATCTTGGCAAGGATTGGCCTATTTCACCTCGCTCATGAGGATAAACAAAAAAATGTGGATTTGCCATAGGTATCGCCACACTTTGGGGAGGTTTTGGAGAAGTGCAAAGGTAACATGTCAGTATCCTGATCATGATGGTGTCAGGAAGCGTATCCAAGGCAGAGATGTAATTACCTTGCATATGTCTCAGGATATTCAAAAGCTGTTTGGAGTTATTATTCCAGTTGAATCAGGTAGTCTTCAGTAACATTTTCTGTTATATATTTTTGTCACGTGACATATCTGCTCGAAAAGAGAAGAAATTCCTTATTAGATGAAGGGTACTTAAGTACACATCACATTGAAAAAACATAGATCTATGTGTAAGTGCTTTTAATTGCAGATGGAAATATGTACAATGTTGCTTGGTTGATAATCAATAATGTTTTTGTAGAAGGTTAAATCACCTGACAACGCAATACACTTATTCATGCGTACGGTTCACAATTATTTGCGGTCAGTTTTCCTCAGTTTGTATGATTCTCATTAACCAATATGATTAAATTTGCAGACTAAACACCCCTTATTTGATTAAGAATAATAAAAGTAAACAGTGCATCACGGTTTTCAATTCCTGATAGGTGCTACTGGGCTTTACTTTAACTGAGAAATTTGCAATCTCTTACCTCAGCTCTCTGTGTCCCATGCCGTAAGAGATACAAGAAAAAAGTTGATGATAGTGAGTCTTGGCTGAGACAAGAAGAATCAAAGAAGAATCTACGGTCCCCAGAAACGCCACTTTTAAACACGAGACAACTAAGGTAATTGAGTTCAGGGGTATTTGTTTTATTGAAAACTATCGTTCAGGTTATAAGATACGCGAATAACTCTCCCCACCGATTTTTTCTTACATTCTGTTGATCAAAAGTTTCAATAATTATAAAGGCTTTCTTGTTGATCGTCTTAATAGTAACAGTTTCCAGGATCCAAGGGGAGCAAAAGAGAGAACAATTTTCTGTGTAGTTAGGTAAGGCGACATGCCGGCTTTATACTTCTTCCGGCGTGATAACGATAATGATGACAACAATGGGTAAAAAGCACCGTCCGCTATTGATGACGATTATCATAGTTATAAACAAATCTCAGTTATAGTCCTGAAAAAAATCTCAGTGGGTCCTTTGAACCATCCACTTCATCATCACCAGAAGTCAAAGTTGCTTACACTCATTCTAAGGTTCGTGCGATTTTACGACGAATTTTCAATTCCGGTTTGTTGCACGCGCGACTTTTGATAGGAAAAACCTGCACGCGCTAGAACTTAAGAACGTGTCAGTGGAATGAATCAAATCTCTATCATTTTGCATACATTCTTGGGAACAGCAAAAATTACTTAGTACAAACATTCTAAGTATAATTTTCATTCCGTGCAATGGAGCATAATTAAATAAAAGGTTCTGGTGGAAAATACACCTTATTTTATACCACTGATGACAGGAAAAAAGGTTATATGGGTACCCCGGTTAAAAATATATTGTTAACTCTATTATTTAATACCAGCTCTAATTTAAAGGAGAAAGTTATGAAAATAAAATAAAAGTTGTCTGTACCACGAAGCATGCCTTCATTGTTTAGACCGATAGTACTAAAGCTTTTAAGGCATGTATTCGAATATCTTATGACGATAAGCCCGCCACCCACCCCTCCACGCGCTATACTGTTTTCACTCAGCGGCTGGTCAGCGATTACGTTTATGAGGTAAACACACCGATCGATTCCTTATCACAGTGCTTGTCGATCGGAAAATCAAAATACCAGCGTGATATTGCCGCGAAGATGAAGCAGTTGTGTTATTTGATTCGTACTTCACATTCGAGTCGAAGCTTGGGTGGCACAGGTTATTTCTTACGGTGGAATCGACGAGGGGAATTCGAACACTAGTCGTAGTGTTTGAATTGTTGGAAGAAATGGTCGCATGGGGATGGTAAGTTTAACGAACAGTTTCAAATTTTGCTGCTTGAATTGAAAGTAAAGTTCATTTGAATTGCTTTCGTATGTAGTTCTGACGGTTTTAGATCTACCTGCTTGATTTATATCGGTTAAGCTTCATGTTGACAAGTCCCTCAAAATGGCGGCCAAACTTGAAAATTACCGAAAATTATATATATAACGGAGTTATAAAGTTCTCGTAAAGGTCGGGCCGCAAAGTTTTTTTTTGTAGTCACCTTTTCTATGACAACTACTTCCTAGCTATGTTAGTTGGATCAGTTTAGAACGCCTCACTTTTTCAAAAATTTACCCTGAATTTGATCGGTTTTGGCGCGTGTGATTTAGGCGAACCGATAAGGTGTCATTCAAGTCTTCCTGTTTCCTTGATTGAAACGTGATTTCTGCGAAAGTCGCCTCGATAGATAAGATAAAGTTAATATACATGGCTGTGGTATTTGTTTCTTTCTGAGTTCCGTAGTTTTTTGTAAATTGTCCTCCAAAGTTGTATGAAATTAAAGTCTTGAAAAGTGTCACGACAAGCCTTCGCTCGAGTGAAATTTAATTTCCGTAAAACTCCGAAAAGTAAAGAGATGACTGATTGTTGTTTTAGTATAGGTACATGAATGTCTTACAACACACAAGAAACGAGCGAAATCCGTGTCTCTAGCAAAATCGACCGGACTGCTCTTACAGAGACACTCTCTTAAAACTCATTTGAGCCAGTCACGACCCAAATATCGCAAGGTAGTGTGTTCCAATGCTTGGCTGCAGCATATATAGAGCCATTACTTTAGTTCAGATCGGGTGATGTTTACTTTAGTTACAGATATATATGAAAATTTTCCAGAAAGTTATAAGTTGTCGTCTTTGCATTCACTAGGCTATTGACACTCGGAAGAACCTTGCTTTGAATAACATTTTTCACAGTCCCTAACATATCCTGAGTACGACAGTTTTCTATGGTTGAAGATAAACCAGTTATATTAGCGCTCTGTTATGTGCAAGATCTGAGCGGGTATTTGAGTGAGTGCCGCGTGCGATGTGCGAAAAACGCAGTGCAAGGACAACCTCCTTCTTCATAAAGCACTCGGCGATTAACGTAAGAGATACTGTTTTCCCACTAATGGGTCTCTTGCTATTTAAACCTGTGAGTAGTAACATATGACTGGAAAGGCAGTGACATTTTTCCCTGAAGGAAAAGCAAGGGGATTGTATCCCGTCTCTCGAAAATGGTTTGCATAGGTACCCCAGTAACAAAGAAGCAAACATGTTTTGGGAACTGTTTATGTATTATGAAAGAAGATAAACGTCATTGTCATAAATTTCAAGAGTTTATAAACTCTTAGGAAAAGCAAGAAGCTTTTATCAGATGGATGGCACCACATGCTTTTTATTGAGCCGCAATGAAGCCGCTTTCAAGGTCTCAACGGGGTAAACCGTTCGCTGTAACACGGCAAATAAATTTAGCTGTACATTAGGCGTAAGAATTGACAAATTTTAGACGTTAGTCGTCAGAAAAGATAACCGAAGAATATTTTCATTTAACTGCAACGAAAAAAGGTTTACCCATAGCGGGAAAAGAGCCAAACTTTTAACCATGCGGTGGTTAAAGCCATTAACCCATCGAGACTCCCCGTTTTGGCTTTTGTTTTTTAGGTCATGACGCACTGACTGAACTGCGCCCGATTGATACGTCCTCCAGAAACGACTAAGGTTCATCTGCAGACTCCGCAAGTTTGAAAACATTTTGAATTCGGTGATCAGAGCGCTAATGCATATGTCAGCCATAAATGCATATCCTATTTGCTCAGTTAAATAATAAAGTAGAAAGAACTTTTACTTTTGTTCTTCAGTTTTTTTATTCAGACGTTTTCCAGGCAAGAAAATCTGATAAAACCCTTCTTTAAAAGGTATACTGTCCGAATCGAAGTAGAAAAACAGAAAGATTCCACAACTTTTCAGTTGAGGAAATGATAATTTTCATTATCTGATTCCTTACCTGAGCTTTCGTTATATTTCTTTGCCAGCTTTCTCGGGTTACGTGAGCGTTACTAAAGATCTTCGATTAACACTCGTAATTATAAATCTTTGACATCTCCTCCTCAAAAAAAAAGAAATTCTTATCCGCCAATGATAACATTGAGAATTGTGCAACGTCATGACAGCAAATATATGTGATTTTAGCGACTGAGTTGATGTTAATCAAGAAAAGATCAGTTAGCGATTATTTTTGCAATTACTAAGTACTAAACCAGAAATTATGAACTTATTTCTTGGTACTAGGCTATTCAAAACTTTGCATTTAAAGTTTACTGGCTGAAATATAGCTATAAGCCAGGTGTTTTCATCTCGATTAGAATCCCATTTTCAAACCATTTCCGAGACACGACAATTTTACGACAAGTAAATGGCCTTAAAACACTGATTTTGATTCAAAAACTCCTCTGAAATACTCGTGACCTAACAGTTTTTAATCGAAGCTTTTTCTCCTTTAAAAATGCCGACTGAGCTATGTTGGTACTTGACATAAAATCTCGATAACGTTTGTGATTTTTTTCGACATTTGAGGGAAAGAGATAAAACCGTATTATTGATGTTTTTCACCTCAGTACATTTAATCAGTGGCCTACGTAATTATCCGATGTATGCTCGTTTTCCGGCTGCCCCTTCCGGTTTACCATGAGATGAAAGAATGGGGCTTCCTAGTATAAGACTGCGATCTTTTTACGAGAAATTTGGGCAAACGTAAGTTTGGAATAAACAAAATTTTTCAAAAACATGGTATAATATCGCAATTTCTTGTAGCCTCAACGACACAATAGTTTTTGGGGCATTTTTCAAACATCAGAATTTAAAGCAAATATTCCAATTTTCATTTGAGGGGCGCTTTTGAATATTCATATCCCCTTTTCTTCTACCTTTATAATACGTACTACAAAAGAATTGGAATCTGATAACCAAAAATAGGTTATAAGTCAACAACATAGTTTACTGCACTCGTTATACTAGTATTACTTATTGTTTATAACTGGGCTATTTTTACTTTGAAACTATATGAGAAATGTTCAAGAAGAAAAGTTATTTCGTTATTTCGATATTTTTGAAACTTTCGAAATCCACGCAAATTTTGTGCGAGTTTCTCGTTTGCATAGAATTATAATGCGATCCCTTTGTGCATTTGGCTCGATGGGTATAAGACTGAAAAACCTTTCAATACAGCTGTAGTCATTATAGAACATGGATATCCATAGAAAAATTTTTGAGGAAAAATGTCGATTAGCAAACGTATGTCAGCTTCAAGTTATCACCCGTATGATTAAAAGACTCGAAAAAAGATAACAGTGAAAAAAAAAAAAAATTGCGTAGGATGCTGTAGTGGGTATATATAAAGAATGTTATAGCGATCCCGTTCTATAACCTTCCTTCATGATAGAATATGCATAATGGCCTTCTTAGACTGACAGCAGTTTGCTTTTTGTATCCGACTTTTCACATTGTAAAAGCTACTGAGGTGAACGTGATCTTGAAGGATACTTTTTTTCCGTCTTAGGGCCATTACTTTCTCGAATGATTTAGAAGAAAAATAAACAGTAACTGGCACGCATTTTACACCGTTCTAAATCAAATCATTTAATTATCTTGAGCAGACTGCTGTAGAAAGTGACACAGTAAAACACGTTGTTGAACAGTGCGAATGACAACACAATAAAATATAAAAAAAGAAAAAAAAGAAAAAGAAAAAAACTTTCGCATTTTATTCACAATGATGCAATTGTGTAAATGAAGCCTCGCAAATCGTGAAGAGCTATTAATTGGTACAAAACGCAAAGACGCAAAAGCTTTCGTCTAGGGGAAAATGCTTTTAGCGGAATAAAGCGGTACGTGTTTCGATCAAATTTTCATTTGTTTGTCGTATTAGTTCATTTCAAGAGATCTCTTGCTCATATGCATAATCCGAGAACACCTCCTTTGTAAAAATTGAGAGACTGTGCAGTACAAAAGAGCTGAGAAGGAGTAACTTCGAATTTCAATTCGAGACACTTCTTTAGCACTTTTTCCGACTAGATAGCGCTATCGTAAATGAACCGCGCTCTAAGTATCAAAAAAACGTGTTGAATATTCCACTTACTGTAACAGGTTTCTCTAACTACTGTTCGACGAGGGATTTGCACTTTTCTATCTGAATATAAGCTTTTTAAAGTAGGTTTCAGGTTGCTTAGCAACAGGCCGTGAGTTCCTGAAATGTGTTTCATTCTTAGTGATAATCTTCGATAAGAACTTTTAATATTTACGCTAGCGATGAGCATGTAAATTCTTTCCCAGGTTTTATTATTTTATTTTACTACGCACGCTCTGTAAAGCGCTTTTGGTGGATTATTATTATCATTAATTATTACTAATTTTATGATTAATGATGATGATTATTATAAATTATTATTATCATTATTATCATTTCGTTTGCGTTTGAATCTAATAGAAATGATTTCCGCAATTTACTCTAATGAATTACTGAGTTCAAGAAGATATTTTAGGTAGAGTAAGACCCTTTCCACTGTAATTTGTGCATGTGTTAAAATATATGAGGACACAACAAGCAGGCTCACCTAAAATAGAATACGATGGTACGAGAAATGATATGAAAAAAGAGATATTTATGAAATTAATAAGAGTTAAAGGGGCTTGGAGGACTATTAAGGATCTGGGCTGAGTTTTTCAGGGCTGGGTTAAGATAACCCAGGGTTAGTGTAAAATTTGAACTCAGATCTGCAAGAAAATTCAGCATGACTATTTTGTCTTCAATTTGATGCTTGGATGCTCTAAAATAATAGAGGAAAATAACCGAAAAAGGCTTTTGAGCAAAGGAATAAAGAAACCTGATTAAAATTTAACCCTGAGTTAGCGCTAATCGACTGAGGAACAACTGGGTCTTGTGTAATTTGTAATTTTATCAACTAATTTAACTTGTCTTAATCAAATACGCATGATTAACTAGTGTTAAGGTCCATTATAGTGAAATACCTGAAGAACAATGAACTATAGATTCCGAACAGATATCATTGCGGAGAAAAGTTTCTCAAATTCATTATAATGCTAAACCTTTCCTCGATTTGGAATGATGTGACTGAATTAGTTATTAAAAAGTGGCTTTCATTGCAAGGGGTCTCCCTAGCTTGTTAAGTTGTTTTGAAATTGCAAAAAACGTTATCTTTAGGTCTTCAACTGATTTGGAGATAAAAATTTATTGAAAATAAAATCAGAATTCAAAGCACCTTTTTTGATTAAGGTTTAGTCTTGGACAGCCTTGAAAACTTTTGTTTTGGACGCAATTTCTGATCCTATATCTTTGCCAAAGTTGCAAGACCAGATTTCTAATACTGTTATGTAATAAAAAAGATAAACAAAATCTTTATCAACTTTTTCCTTTTAAAAATATCTTTAAGAATTATTTTCACATGTTTTAATCAGCTGACAAATTAAACAAGTCATGTTCGTTTTTTGTTGGTCGATGTAAAGAATTAGTAGGGTTTGAATTTGTCGAGTCCCACGTCCATTAATGCTTCATGATAATTTGAAGAATAACAAAAGATTCGTTCTTCATGTTTTACCGAATTTCAAAGATACCTATAAGGTAATTAAATTTTTCTTCATGTTTTTCTGACATATTAAGGACTATTTCTCGCTAAAATGCTTCAAATCAACTCTCTATGTCTTTTCAGCTCATCAAATGATTGTTTGCAAAAAAATGATCAATATTTTTACGAGCCAAGTCTACATGAATTCACAAAAAGGTTTTTGTTTTTAACGTGATGACTGAAATAATAATTTTATTCATTTGCATGTAAAAAAATCATTATTATGTCGAAGTTCTTCAAAGATGTTGCGAACAATAAACTGAAAATTGCCGGCGCAAAAAAAAAAAGGATCTTTCCGGCGATAGGAAGCACGACGCGCGTTCATTTGTGTACAATTGTACGAAGGTGAAATGCACGTAATAGTCTGGACAAGACTTACAGTTTGTTAATTAAAAGGAAAGGAAAATGAATAACACTGAACAGACTTTGGTCCTCGTTATCAAACATCAAGGAAAATAAGAAAAAACCGCTGATTATTTCTTTAAACAGTTGATTGAAAGACAGACGGGCAGTGTTCAAACTTTCTGTGGCTGAAAATAAAAACGGACCGCTTTGTACACGCCGAATTTTTTTGAATGAAGGACACCACAGCGAGATTTTGTCCTGACGATTTTAATAATTACCTACGACTATCGTTGTCTCTCTTTTAGATCTCGAGAGATTTTACTTTATTTATATTACGAATGGTATTAAAAAGCATCTAAAAAGGATCCAAGCTAAACTCAAGTTTGGAAATATGGATTCCGCCAACGAGCTGGTTTTATTCACAGCTTATTAACGAGGACGAAAGTACAAAAATTTGAATGACTGGAACCTATTAGCAACTATGGCATTGAATAGTAAAAGAAAGCACTTTGTCCAAAGCAATACAATGACGAGGTTATTTTGCAGGTGTATGAATTAATTTTAATTTGTTTCGGCAAAAGAAAATAGTCTACCATACGGACGATGTATCTTGAGAAGCAATATATGTATGAGTCTGTATTCCGTTCAACCATTTCATAAGAGTGACGCGAGTCTTTCAATTGAGTGAGAAAGTCACAAACCCATTCTTTACCTCACGAGCGTAACCACTGAGCACAGTAGGCTTCTCCTTTGACGCGGAAATTGAAATCGTATCGAGTATACAAAGTTATAGTGAGTTCCTTTAGATCTCCCGAACTTGTATCGCGTTGGCAACAATTACAAGTACAGGAAGAAGTAGTTCGTTAGCGAGACGTTCATTATGTCTCAGGACTGCTTTTTGAATAGCAAAGATGGAAAAAACTTTGGTTGATCGCGTGGCTAAAGTGGTTTGGTACGACTATCTGAATGCAATTACGAAGTAAAACATCATTTAATAAGCTGCCACCTGTCTAAAGAGGTCTTAAGTGAAAATGAACTAATCTTGGCAAGGATTGGCCTATTTCACCTCGCTCATGAGGATAAACAAAAAAATGTGGATTTGCCATAGGTATCGCCACACTTTGGGGAGGTTTTGGAGAAGTGCAAAGGTAACATGTCAGTATCCTGATCATGATGGTGTCAGGAAGCGTATCCAAGGCAGAGATGTAATTACCTTGCATATGTCTCAGGATATTCAAAAGCTGTTTGGAGTTATTATTCCAGTTGAATCAGGTAGTCTTCAGTAACATTTTCTGTTATATATTTTTGTCACGTGACATATCTGCTCGAAAAGAGAAGAAATTCCTTATTAGATGAAGGGTACTTAAGTACACATCACATTGAAAAAACATAGATCTATGTGTAAGTGCTTTTAATTGCAGATGGAAATATGTACAATGTTGCTTGGTTGATAATCAATAATGTTTTTGTAGAAGGTTAAATCACCTGACAACGCAATACACTTATTCATGCGTACGGTTCACAATTATTTGCGGTCAGTTTTCCTCAGTTTGTATGATTCTCATTGACCAGTATGATTAAATTTGCAGACTAAAACACCCCTTATTTGATTAAGAATAATAAAAGTAAACAGTGCATCACGGTTTTCAATTCCTGATAGATGCTACTGGGCTTTACTTTAACTGAGAAATTTGCAATCTCTTAGCTCAGCTCTCTGTGTCCCATGCCGTAAGAGATACAAGAAAAAAGTTGATGATAGTGAGTCTTGGCTGAGACAAGAAGAATCAAAGAAGAATCTACGGTCCCCAGAAACGCCACTTTTAAACACGAGACAACTAAGGTAATTGAGTTCAGGGGTATTTGTTTTATTGAAAACTATCGTTCAGGTTATAAGATACGCGAATAACTCTCCCCACCGATTTTTTCTTACATTCTGTTGATCAAAAGTTTCAATAATTATAAAGGCTTTCTTGTTGATCGTCTTAATAGTAACAGTTTCCAGGATCCAAGGGGAGCAAAAGAGAGAACAATTTTCTGTGTAGTTAGGTAAGGCGACATGCCGGCTTTATACTTCTTCCGGCGTGATAACGATAATGATGACAACAATGGGTAAAAAGCACCGTCCGCTATTGATGACGATTATCATAGTTATAAACAAATCTCAGTTATAGTCCTGAAAAAAATCTCAGTGGGTCCTTTGAACCATCCACTTCATCATCACCAGAAGTCAAAGTTGCTTACACTCATTCTAAGGTTCGTGCGATTTTACGACGAATTTTCAATTCCGGTTTGTTGCACGCGCGACTTTTGATAGGAAAAACCTGCACGCGCTATAACTTAAGAACGTGTCAGTGGAATGAATCAAATCTCTATCATTTTGCATACATTCTTGGGAACAGCAAAAATTACTTAGTACAAACATTCTAAGTATAATTTTCATTCCGTGCAATGGAGCATAAATAAAAGGTTCTGGTGGAAAATACACCTTATTTTATACCACTGATGACAGGAAAAAAGGTTATATGGGCACCCCGGTTAAAAATATATTGTTTACTCTATTATTTAATACCAGCTCTAATTTAGAGGAGAAAGTTATGAAAATAAAATAAAAGTTGTCTGTACCACGAAGCATGCCTTCATTGTTTAGACTGATAGTCCTAAAGCTTTTTAAGCATGTATTCGAATATCTTATGACGATAAGCCCGCCACCCACCCCACCACGCGCTGTACTGTTTTCACTCAGCGGCTGGTCAGCGGTCACGTTTATGAGGTAAACACACCGATCGATTCCTGATCACCGTGCTTGTCGATCGGAAAATCAAAATACCAGCGTGATATTGCCGCGAAGATGAAGCAGTTGTGTTATTTGATTCGTACTTCACATTCGAGTCGAAGCTTGGGTGGCACAGGTTATTTCTTACGGTGGAATCGACGAGGGGAATTCGAATACTAGTCGTGGTGTTTGAATTGTTGGAAGAAATGGTCGTATGGGGATGATAAGTTTAACGAACAGTTTAAAATTTTGCCGCTTGAATTGAAAGTAAAGTTCATTTGAAGAGCGAATTTTTTTTATCACCGCGTGGCAGGTGGCACATGATCGGAAAAATCACTATCCTCATATTTCGCTCAGAGACACCTTTGGGTAAGTCTATAAACGTGGTATAATTTTTTTGTTCAGAGCTGTTTTTATTTTCTAGAAAATCACCAAACACTGTATCGAGCCCCAACCGCCATAAAATGGCCGAAATGAAGTCGACGTGTAGGGCAACAAAACCTTTATTCCTCAAAAGCGCAAAAGAAAGCAAGTCTTTCTAAATTTTACCTATTTGTATACGAGGTATTAAAAAATGATTTGAATCTAATAACGGGCTTGTTGACATAACTATGACATAACTTGGCGAATATTTGAAAATAGCCAAAATTTGATTGATTAAAAATTACATTTTGGAGCAGTTTTTCAATAAAAATTTTTCCTACCTGGTATTACTCGGAATCACTTGAGATGAGCATTTTTACAAAGTGGAAAGAATGTTCTTTCTATGGATACAAAAATTAATTTGGGGCTCTTAATTACTGCGAAGAAGTAGCCCGGTCTATTTCGTGCAAATTCGCAAGCCGCCATGTAAACAACCGCAGATAATCCAATTAGGCTTTTTATTATCGAAGCCATAATTCCAACAAAATCTTATCGCTTTGACCTATACTAGATTGTAAACTGGATTTCTTAAGCTCGCCTGGCGAAAAACACCTTTCTAAGATTGGTTTCTTGCCTCAATCTTGTTATAAAGATACTTGACAACAGCTTCGATAGTACAGCACTACAGGCGGTGTATACCAAATCACAGTGAAAACATCTCACGAAGGTTCCTGCCGGAAACGTCGCATTGCTGGACAGTTATAACCATATTTCAGCTTGGAACACTCACATTTTACAAGTCTTCCTTTCACAATAAGAATGGAAGTTTTTTTTTTTTTTTAATAGAACGAGCCAGAGTATCCTGACAGATGAAATGAATCAT